>NW_026990930.1:0-33095 GCF_036250125.1 Pseudopipra pipra
TAGGGAAAAGGTGCCAGCACAGAAAGCCCTGCCTGCCCACAGAGTGCCCAGGCTGAGCCACACACTGCACCTGAAAGCAAAACCTCACAAGCTTTCTGTCCCGGGAAACAGGGCTGCTGCCCCCCCCCTTGGTCAGCCCCGCCCACCACTGCCGGCCACCCGATCCAAACCCGATCCAAATGAGGATTCCTCGCAGGGAAAAGGTGCCAGCACAGAAAGCCCTGCCTGCCCACAGAGTGCCCAGGCTGAGCCACACAACGCACCTGAAAGCAAAACCTCACAAGCTTTCTGTCCCGGGAAACAGGGCTGCTGTCCCCCCTTTGGTCAGCCCCGCCCCGCCATTTTAGCAGCCCCCCCAAAACCCGATCCAAATGAGGATTCCTCGCAGGGAAAAGGTGCCAGCACAGAAAGCCCTGCCTGCCCACAGAGTGCCCAGGCTGAGCCACACACTGCACCTGAAAGCCAAACCTCACAAGCTTTCTGTCCCGGGAAACAGGGCTGCTGCCCCCCCCTTGGTCAGCCCCGCCCACAACTGCCGGCCACCCGATCCAAACCCGATCCAAATGAGGATTCCTCGCAGGGAAAAGGTGCCAGCACAGAAAGCCCTGCCTGCCCACAGAGTGCCCACGCTGTGCCACACACTGCACCTGAAAGCCAAACCTCACAAGCTTTCTGTCCCGGGAAACAGGGCTGCTGTCCCCCACCTTGGTCAGCCCCGCCCACCACTGCCGGCCACACGATCCAAACCCCACCCAAATGAGGATTCCTCGCAGGGAAAAGGTGCCAGCACAGAAAGCCCTGCCTGCCCACAGAGTGCCCAGGCTGCGCCACACACTGCACCTGAAAGCCAAACCTCACAAGCTTTCTGTCCCGGGAAACAGGGCTGCTGTCCCCCACCTTGGTCAGCCCCGCCCCGCCATTGCCGGCCACCCGATCCAAACCCGATCCAAATGAGGATTCCTCGCAGGGAAAAGGTGCCAGCACAGAAAGCCCTGCCTGCCCACAGAGGGCCCAGCCTGTGCCACACACTGCACCTGAAAGCCAAACCTCACAAGCTTTCTGTCCCGGGAAAAAGGGCTGCTGTCCCCCACCTTGGTCAGCCCCGCCCACCACTGCCGGCCACCCGATCCAAACCAGATCCAAATGAGGATTCCTCGCAGGGAAAAGGTGCCAGCACAGAAAGCCCTGCCTGCCCACAGAGTGCCCAGGCTGTGCCACACACTGCACCTGAAAGCAAAACCTCACAAGCTTTCTGTCCCGGGAAAGAGGGCTGCTGTCCCCCCTTTGGTCAGCCCCGCCCCGCCATTTTAGCAGCCCCCCGATCCAAACCCGATCCAAATGAGGATTCCTCGCAGGGAAAAGGTGCCAGCACAGAAAGCCATGCCTGCCCACGGACACCCCAGGCTGCGCCACACACTGCACCTGAAAGCCAAACCTCACAAGCTTTCTGTCCCGGGAAACAGGGCTGCTGTCCCCCACCTTGGTCAGCCCCGCCCACCACTGCCGGCCACCCGATCCAAACCCGATCCAAATGAGGATTCCTCGCAGGGAAAAGGTGCCAGCACAGAAAGCCCTGCCTGCCCACAGAGTTCCCAGGCTGAGCCACACACTGCACCTGAAAGCCAAACCTCACAAGCTTTCTGTCCCGGGAAACAGGGCTGCTGCCCCCCCCTTGGTCAGCCCCGCCCACCACTGCCGGTCACCCGATCCAAACCCGATCCAAATGAGGATTCCTCGCAGGGAAAAGGTGCCAGCACAGAAAGCCCTGCCTGCCCACAGAGTGCCCAGGCTGTGCCACACACTGCACCTGAAAGCCAAACCTCACAAGCTTTCTGTCCCGGGAAACAGGGCTGCTGTCCCCCCTTTGGTCAGCCCCGCCCCGCCATTGCCGGGAACTCGATCCAAACCCGATCCAAATGAGGATTCCTCGCAGGGAAAAGGTGCCAGCACAGAAAGCCCTGCCTGCCCACAGAGTGCCCAGGCTGTGCCACACACTGCACCTGAAAGCCAAACCTCACAAGCTTTCTGTCCCGGGAAACAGGGCTGCTGTCCCCCACCTTGGTCAGCCCCGCCCACCACTGCCGGCCACCCGATCCAAACCAGATCCAAATGAGGATTCCTCCCAGGGAAAAGGTGCCAGCACAGAAAGCCCTGCCTGCCCACAGAGTGCCCAGGCTGAGCCACACAATGCACCTGAAAGCAAAACCTCACAAGCTTTCTGTCCCGGGAAACAGGGCTGCTGTCCCCCCTTTGGTCAGCCCCGCCCCGCCATTTTAGCAGCCCCCCCCAAAACCCGATCCAAATGAGGATTCCTCGCAGGGAAAAGGTGCCAGCACAGAAAGCCATGCCTGCCCACGGACACCCCAGGCTGCGCCACACACTGCACCTGAAAGCCAAACCTCACAAGCTTTCTGTCCCGGGAAACAGGGCTGCTGTCCCCCACCTTGGTCAGCCCCGCCCCGCCATTACCGGCCACCCGATCCAAACCCGATCCAAATGAGGATTCCTCGCAGGGAAAAGGTGCCAGCACAGAAAGCCCTGCCTGCCCACAGAGTGCCCAGGCTGTGCCACACACTGCACCTGAAAGCCAAACCTCACAAGCTTTCTGTCCCGGGAAACAGGGCTGCTGTCCCCCACCTTGGTCAGCCCCGCCCACCACTGCCGGCCACCCGATCCAAACCAGATCCAAATGAGGATTCCTCGCAGGGAAAAGGTGCCAGCACAGAAAGCCCTGCTTCCCCACAGAGTGCCCAGGCTGAGCCACACACTGCACCTGAAAGCCAAACCTCACAAGCTTTCTGTCCCGGGAAACAGGGCTGCTGCCCCCACCTTGGTCAGCCCCGCCCACCACTGCCGGCCACCCGATCCAAACCCGATCCAAATGAGGATTCCTCGCAGGGAAAAGGTGCCAGCACAGAAAGCCCTGCCTGCCCACAGAGTGCCCAGGCTGTGCCACACACTGCACCTGAAAGCCAAACCTCACAAGCTTTCTGTCCCGGGAAACAGGGCTGCTGTCCCCCACCTTGGTCAGCCCCGCCCACCACTGCCGGCCACCCGATCCAAACCCGATCCAAATGAGGATTCCTCGCATGGAAAAGGTGCCAGCACAGAAAGCCCTGCCTGCCCACAGAGGGCCCAGCCTGTGCCACACACTGCACCTGAAAGCCAAACCTCACAAGCTTTCTGTCCCGGGAAACAGGGCTGCTGTCCCCCACCTTGGTCAGCCCCGCCCACCACTGCCGGCCACCCGATCCAAACCAGATCCAAATGAGGATTCCTCGCAGGGAAAAGGTGCCAGCACAGAAAGCCCTGCCTGCCCACAGAGTGCCCAGGCTGTGCCACACACTGCACCTGAAAGCCAAACCTCACAAGCTTTCTGTCCCGGGAAACAGGGCTGCTGTCCCCCCTTTGGTCAGCCCCGCCCCGCCATTTTAGCAGCCCCCCGATCCAAACCCGATCCAAATGAGGATTCCTCGCAGGGAAAAGGTGCCAGCACAGAAAGCCATGCCTGCCCACGGACACCCCAGGCTGCGCCACACACTGCACCTGAAAGCCAAACCTCACAAGCTTTCTGCCCCGGGAAACAGGGCTGCTGCCCCCCCCTTGGTCAGCCCCGCCCACCACTGCCGGCCACCCGATCCAAACCCGATCCAAATGAGGATTCCTCGCAGGGAAAAGGTGCCAGCACAGAAAGCCCTGCCTGCCCACAGAGGGCCCAGCCTGTGCCACACACTGCACCTGAAAGCCAAACCTCACAAGCTTTCTGTCCCGGGAAACAGGGCTGCTGACCCCACTTTGGTCAGCCCCGCCCCGCCATTTTAGCAGCCCCCCCAAAACCCGATCCAAATGAGGATTCCTCCCAGGGAAAAGGTGCCAGCACAGAAAGCCCTGCCTGCCCACAGAGTGCCCAGGCTGTGCCACACACTGCACCTGAAAGCCAAACCTCACAAGCTTTCTGTCCCGGGAAACAGGGCTGCTGCCCCCCCCTTGGTCAGCCCCGCCCACCACTGCCGGTCACCCGATCCAAACCCGATCCAAATGAGGATTCCTCGCAGGGAAAAGGTGCCAGCACAGAAAGCCCTGCCTGCCCACAGAGTGCCCAGGCTGCGCCACACACTGGACCTGAAAGCCAAACCTCACAAGCTTTCTGTCCCGGGAAACAGGGCTGCTGTCCCCCCTTTGGTCAGCCCCGCCCCGCCATTGCCGGCCACCCGATCCAAACCCGATCCAAATGAGGATTCCTCGCAGGGAAAAGGTGCCAGCACAGAAAGCCCTGCCTGCCCACGGAGTGCCCAGGCTGTGCCACACACTGCACCTGAAAGCCAAACCTCCCAAGCTTTCTGTCCCGGGAAACAGGGCTGCTGTCCCCCCTTTGGTCAGCCCCGCCACGCCATTTTAGCAGCCCCCCCAAAACCCGATCCAAATGAGGATTCCTCGCAGGGAAAAGGTGCCAGCACAGAAAGCCCTGCCTGCCCACGGACACCCCAGGCTGCGCCACACACTGCACCTGAAAGCCAAACCTCACAAGCTTTCTGTCCCGGGAAACAGGGCTGCTGTCCCCCCTTTGGTCAGCCCCGCCCACCACTGCCGGCCACCCGATCCAAACCCGATCCAAATGAGGATTCCTCGCAGGGAAAAGGTGCCAGCACAGAAAGCCCTGCCTGCCCACAGAGTGCCCAGGCTGAGCCACACAACGCACCTGAAAGCAAAACCTCACAAGCTTTCTGTCCCGGGAAACAGGGCTGCTGTCCCCCCTTTGGTCAGCCCCGCCCCGCCATTTTAGCAGCCCCCCCAAAACCCGATCCAAATGAGGATTCCTCGCAGGGAAAAGGTGCCAGCACAGAAAGCCCTGCCTGCCCACAGAGTGCCCAGGCTGAGCCACACACTGCACCTGAAAGCCAAACCTCACAAGCTTTCTGTCCCGGGAAACAAGGCTGCTGCCCCCCCCTTGGTCAGCCCCGCCCACAACTGCCGGCCACCCGATCCAAACCCGATCCAAATGAGGATTCCTCGCAGGGAAAAGGTGCCAACACAGAAAGCCCTGCCTGCCCACAGAGTGCCCAGGCTGTGCCACACACTGCACCTGAAAGCCAAACCTCACAAGCTTTCTGTCCCGGGAAACAGGGCTGCTGTCCCCCACCTTGGTCAGCCCCGCCCACCACTGCCGGCCACCCGATCCAAACCCCACCCAAATGAGGATTCCTCGCAGGGAAAAGGTGCCAGCACAGAAAGCCCTGCCTGCCCACAGAGTGCCCAGGCTGCGCCACACACTGCACCTGAAAGCCAAACCTCACAAGCTTTCTGTCCCGGGAAACAGGGCTGCTGTCCCCCACCTTGGTCAGCCCCGCCCCGCCATTGCCGGCCACCCGATCCAAACCCGATCCAAAGGAGGATTCCTCGCAGGGAAAAGGTGCCAGCACAGAAAGCCCTGCCTGCCCACAGAGTGCCCAGGCTGCGCCACACAATGCACCTGAAAGCAAAACCTCACAAGCATTCTGTCCCGGGAAACAGGGCTGCTGTCCCCCACCTTGGTCAGCCCCGCCCACCACTGCCGGCCACCCGATCCAAACCCGATCCAAATGAGGATTCCTCGCAGGGAAAAGGTGCCAGCACAGAAAGCCCTGCCTGCCCACAGAGTGCCCAGGCTGTGCCACACACTGCACCTGAAAGCCAAACCTCACAAGCTTTCTGTCCCGGGAAACAGGGCTGCTGTCCCCCACCTTGGTCAGCCCCGCCCACCACTGCCGGCCACCCGATCCAAACCCGATCCAAATGAGGATTCCTCGCATGGAAAAGGTGCCAGCACAGAAAGCCCTGCCTGCCCACAGAGTTCCCAGGCTGAGCCACACACTGCACCTGAAAGCCAAACCTCACAAGCTTTCTGTCCCGGGAAACAGGGCTGCTGCCCCCCCCTTGGTCAGCCCCGCCCACCACTGCCGGTCACCCGATCCAAACCCGATCCAAATGAGGATTCCTCGCAGGGAAAAGGTGCCAGCACAGAAAGCCCTGCCTGCCCACAGACTGCCCAGGCTGTGCCACACACTGCACCTGAAAGCCAAACCTCACAAGCTTTCTGTCCCGGGAAACAGGGCTGCTGTCCCCCCTTTGGTCAGCCCCGCCCCGCCATTGCCGGGAACTCGATCCAAACCCGATCCAAATGAGGATTCCTCGCAGGGAAAAGGTGCCAGCACAGAAAGCCCTGCCTGCCCACAGAGTGCCCAGGCTGTGCCACACACTGCACCTGAAAGCCAAACCTCCCAAGCTTTCTGTCCCGGGAAACAGGGCTGCTGTCCCCCCTTTGGTCAGCCCCACCACGCCATTTTAGCAGCCCCCCCAAAACCCGATCCAAATGAGGATTCCTCGCAGGGAAAAGGTGCCAGCACAGAAAGCCCTGCCTGCCCACGGACACCCCAGGCTGCGCCACACACTGCACCTGAAAGCCAAACCTCACAAGCTTTCTGTCCCGGGAAACAGGGCTGCTGTCCCCCCTTTGGTCAGCCCGCCCACCACTGCCGGCCACCCGATCCAAACCCGATCCAAATGAGGATTCTTCGCAGGGAAAAGGTGCCAGCACAGAAAGCCCTGCCTGCCCACAGAGTGCCCAGGCTGCGCCACACACTGCACCTGAAAGCCAAACCTCACAAGCTTTCTGTCCCGGGAAACAGGGCTGCTGTCCCCCCTTTGGTCAGCCCCGCTCCGCCATTTTAGCAGCCCCCCCAAAACCCGATCCAAATGAGGATTCCTCGCAGGGAAAAAGTGCCAGCACAGAAAGCCCTGCCTGCCCACAGAGTGCCCAGGCTGTGCCACACACTGCACCTGAAAGCCAAACCTCACAAGCTTTCTGTCCCGGGAAACAGGGCTGCTGTCCCCCCGTTGTCAGCCCCGCCCACCACTGCCGGTCACCCGATCCAAACCCGATCCAAATGAGGATTCCTCGCAGGGAAAAGGTGCCAGCACAGAAAGGCCTGCCTGCCCACAGAGTGCCCAGGCTGCGCCACACACTGCACCTGAAAGCCAAACCTCACAAGCTTTCTGTCCCGGGAAACAGGGCTGCTGTCCCCCACCTTGGTCAGCCCCGCCCCGCCATTACCGGCCACCCGATCCAAACCCGATCCAAATGAGGATTCCTCGCAGGGAAAAGGTGCCAGCACAGAAAGCCCTGCCTGCCCACAGAGTGCCCAGGCTGAGCCACACACTGCACCTGAAAGCAAAACCTCACAAGCTTTCTGTCCCGGGAAACAGGGCTGCTGTCCCCCCTTTGGTCAGCCCCGCCCACCACTGCCGACCACCCGATCCAAACCCGATCCAAATGAGGATTCCTCGCAGGGAAAAGGTGCCAGCACAGAAAGCCCTGCCTGCCCACAGAGTGCCCAGGCTGTGCCACACACTGCACCTGAAAGCCAAACCTCACAAGCTTTCTGTCCCGGGAAACAGGGCTGCTGTCCCCCCTTTGGTCACCCCCGCCCCGCCATTACCGGCCACCCGATCCAAACCCGATCCAAATGAGGATTCCTCGCAGGGAAAAGGTGCCAGCACAGAAAGCCCTGCCTGCCCACAGAGTGCCCAGGCTGTGCCACACACTGCACCTGAAAGCCAAAACTCACAAGCTTTCTGTCCCGGGAAACAGGGCTGCTGTCCCCCACCTTGGTCAGCCCCGCCCACCACTGCCGGCCACCCGATCCAAACCCGATCCAAATGAGGATTCCTCGCAGGGAAAAGGTGCCAGCACAGAAAGCCCTGCCTGCGCCACACACTGCACCTGAAAGGAAAACCTCACAAGCTTTCTGTCCCGGGAAACAGGGCTGCTGTCCCCCACCTTGGTCAGCCCCGCCCACAACTGCCGGCCACCCGATCCAAACCCGATCCAAATGAGGATTCCTCGCAGGGAAAAGGTGCCAGCACAGAAAGCCCTGCCTGCCCACAGAGTGCCCAGGCTGAGCCACACAATGCACCTGAAAGCAAAACCTCACAAGCTTTCTGTCCCGGGAAAGAGGGCTGCTGTCCCCCCTTTGGTCAGCCCCGCCCCGCCATTTTAGCAGCCCCCCCAAAACCCGATCCAAATGAGGATTCCTCGCAGGGAAAAGGTGCCAGCACAGAAAGCCCTGCCTGCCCACGGACACCCCAGGCTGCGCCACACACTGCACCTGAAAGCCAAACCTCACAAGCTTTCTGTCCCGGGAAACAGGGCTGCTGTCCCCCCTTTGCTCAGCCCCGCCCACCACTGCCGGCCACCCGATCCAAACCCGATGCAAAGGAGGATTCCTCGCAGGGAAAAGGTGCCAGCACAGAAAGCCGTGCCTGCCCACAGAGTACCCAGGCTGTGCCACACACTGCACCTGAAAGCCAAACCTCACAAGCTTTCTGTCCCGGGAAACAGGGCTGCTGTCCCCCATTTGGCCAGCCCCGCCCCGCCATTACCGGCCACCCGATCCAAACCCGATCCAAATGAGGATTCCTCGCAGGGAAAAGGTGCCAGCACAGAAAGCCCTGCCTGCCCACAGAGTGCCCAGGCTGTGCCACACACTGCACCTGAAAGCCAAACCTCACAAGCTTTCTGTCCCGGGAAACAGGGCTGCTGTCCCCCACCTTGGTCAGCCCCGCCCACCACTGCCGGCCACCCGATCCAACCCAGATCCAAATGAGGATTCCTCGCAGGGAAAAGGTGCCAGCACAGAAAGCCCTGCTTGCCCACAGAGTGCCCAGGCTGAGCCACACACTGCACCTGAAAGCCAAACCTCACAAGCTTTCTGTCCCGGGAAACAGGGCTGCTGCCCCCCCCTTGGTCAGCCCCACCCACCACTGCCGGCCACCCGATCCAAACCCGATCCAAATGAGGATTCCTCGCAGGGAAAAGGTGCCAGCACAGAAAGCCCTGCCTGCCCACAGAGTGCCCAGGCTGTGCCACACACTGCACCTGAAAGCCAAACCTCACAAGCTTTCTGTCCCGGGAAACAGGGCTGCTGTCCCCCACCTTGGTCAGCCCCGCCCACCACTGCCGGCCACCCGATCCAAACCCGATCCAAATGAGGATTCCTCGCAGGGAAAAGGTGCCAGCACAGAAAGCCCTGCCTGCCCACAGAGTTCCCAGGCTGAGCCACACACTGCACCTGAAAGCCAAACCTCACAAGCTTTCTCTCCCGGGAAACAGGGCTGCTGTCCCACCTTTGGTCAGCCCCGCCCCGCCATTTTAGCAGCCCCCCCAAAACCCGATCCAAATGAGGATTCCTCCCAGGGAAAAGGTGCCAGCACAGAAAGCCCTGCCTGCCCACAGAGTGCCCAGGCTGAGCCACACACTGCACCTGAAAGCCAAACCTCACAAGCTTTCTGTCCCGGGAAACAGGGCTGCTGCCACCCCCTTATTCAGCCCCGCCCACCACTGCCGGCCAACCGATCCAAACCCGATCCAAATGAGGATTCCTCGCAGGGAAAATGTGCCAGCACAGAAAGCCCTGCCTGCCCGCAGAGTGCCCAGGCTGCGCCACACACTGCACCTGAAAGCCAAACCTCACAAGCTTTCTGTCCCGGGAAACAGGGCTGCTGTCCCCCCTTTGGTCAGCCCCGCCCACCACTGCCGACCACCCGATCCAAACCCGATCCAAATGAGGATTCCTCGCAGGGAAAAGGTGCCAGCACAGAAAGCCCTGCCTGCCCACAGACGGCCCAGGCTGTGCCACACAGTGCACCTGAAAGCCAAAACTCACAAGCTTTCTGTCCCGGGAAACAGGGCTGCTGTCCCCCCTTTGGTCAGCCTCGCCCAGCCATTTTAGCAGCCCCCCCAAAACCCGATCCAAATGAGGATTCCTCCCAGGGAAAAGGTGCCAGCACAGAAAGCCCTGCCTGCCCACGGACACCCCAGGCTGCGCCACACACTGCACCTTAAAGCCAAACCTCACAAGCTTTCTGTCCCGGGAAACAATGCTGCTGACCCCCCTTTGGTCAGCCCCGCCCCGCCCACCACTGCCGACCACCCGATCCAAACCCCACCCAAATGAGGATTCCTCGCAGGGAAAAGGTGCCAGCACAGAAAGCCCTGCCTGCCCACAGAGTGCCCAGGCTGTGCCACACACTGCACCTGAAAGCCAAACCTCACAAGCTTTCTGTCCCGGGAAACAGGGCTGCTGTCCCCCCTTTGGTCACCCCCGCCCCGCCATTACCGGCCACCCGATCCAAACCCGATCCAAATGAGGATTCCTCGCAGGGAAAAAGTGCCAGCACAGAAAGCCCTGCCTGCCCACAGAGTGCCCAGGCTGTGCCACACACTGCACCTGAAAGCCAAACCTCACAAGCTTTCTGTCCCGGGAAACAGGGCTGCTGTCCCCCACCTTGGTCAGCCCCGCCCACCACTGCCGGCCACCCGATCCAAACCAGATCCAAATGAGGATTCCTCGCAGGGAAAAGGTGCCAGCACAGAAAGCCCTGCTTGCCCACAGAGTGCCCAGGCTGAGCCACACACTGCACCTGAAAGCCAAACCTCACAAGCTTTCTGTCCCGGGAAACAGGGCTGCTGCCCCCCCCTTGGTCAGCCCCGCCCACCACTGCCGGCCACCCGATCCAAACCCGATCCAAATGAGGATTCCTCGCAGGGAAAAGGTGCCAGCACAGAAAGCCCTGCCTGCCCACAGAGTGCCCAGGCTGTGCCACACACTGCACCTGAAAGCCAAACCTCACAACCTTTCTGTCCCGGGAAACAGGGATGCTGTCCCCCACCTTGGTCAGCCCCGCCCACCACTGCCGGCCACCCGATCCAAACCAGATCCAAATGAGGATTCCTCGCAGGGAAAAGGTGCCAGCACAGAAAGCCCTGCCTGCCCACAGAGTGCCCAGGCTGAGCCACACAATGCACCTGAAAGCAAAACCTCACAAGCTTTCTGTCCCGGGAAACAAGGCTGCTGTCCCCCCTTTGGTCAGCCCCGCCCCGCCATTTTAGCAGCCCCCCCCAAAACCCGATCCAAATGAGGATTCCTCGCAGGGAAAAGGTGCCAGCACAGAAAGCCCTGCCTGCCCACAGAGTGCCCAGACTGAGCCACACACTGCACCTGAAAGCCAAACCTCACAAGCTTTCTGTCCCGGGAAACAGGGCTGCTGCCCCCCCCTTGGTCAGCCCCGCCCACAACTGCCGGCCACCCGATCCAAACCCGATCCAAATGAGGATTCCTCGCAGGGAAAAGGTGCCAACACAGAAAGCCCTGCCTGCCCACAGAGTGCCCAGGCTGTGCCACACACTGCACCTGAAAGCCAAACCTCACAAGCTTTCTGTCCCGGGAAACAGGGCTGCTGTCCCCCACCTTGGTCAGCCCCGCCCACCACTGCCGGCCACCCGATCCAAACCCCACCCAAATGAGGATTCCTCGCAGGGAAAAGGTGCCAGCACAGAAAGCCCTGCCTGCCCACAGAGTGCCGAGGCTGCGCCACACACTGCACCTGAAAGCCAAACCTCACAAGCTTTCTGTCCCGGGAAACAGGGCTGCTGTCCCCCCTTTGGTCAGCCCCGCCCCGCCATTTTAGCAGCCCCCCCAAAACCCGATCCAAATGAGGATTCCTCCCAGGGAAAAGGTGCCAGCACAGAAAGCCCTGCCTGCCCACAGAGTGCCCAGGCTGAGCCACACACTGCACCTGAAAGCCAAACCTCACAAGCTTTCTGTCCCGGGAAACAGGGCTGCTGCCCCCCCCTTATTCAGCCCCGCCCACCACTACCGGCCAACCGATCCAAACCCGATCCAAATGAGGATTCCTCGCAGGGGAAAATGTGCCAGCACAGAAAGCCCTGCCTGCCCACAGAGTGCCCAGGCTGCGCCACACACTGCACCTGAAAGCCAAACCTCACAAGCTTTCTGTCCCGGGAAACAGGGCTGCTGTCCCCCCTTTGGTCAGCCCCGCCCACCACTGCCGACCACCCGATCCAAACCCGATCCAAATGAGGATTCCTCGCAGGGAAAAGGTGCCAGCACAGAAAGCCCTGCCTGCCCACAGAGTGCCCAGACTGAGCCACACACTGCACCTGAAAGCCAAACCTCACAAGCTTTCTGTCCCGGGAAACAGGGCTGCTGCCCCCCCCTTGGTCAGCCCCGCCCACAACTGCCGGCCACCCGATCCAAACCCGATCCAAATGAGGATTCCTCGCAGGGAAAAGGTGCCAACACAGAAAGCCCTGCCTGCCCACAGAGTGCCAGGCTGTGCCACACACTGCACCTGAAAGCAAAACCTCACAAGCTTTCTGTCCCGGGAAAGAGGGCTGCTGTCCCCCCTTTGGTCAGCCCCGCCCCGCCATTTTAGCAGCCCCCCCAAAACCCGATCCAAATGAGGATTCCTCGCAGGGAAAAGGTGCCAGCACAGAAAGCCCTGCCTGCCCACGGACACCCCAGGCTGCGCCACACACTGCACCTGAAAGCCAAACCTCACAAGCTTTCTGTCCCGGGAAACAGGGCTGCTGTCCCCCCCTTTGGTCAGCCCCGCCCACCACTGCCGGCCACCCGATCCAAACCCGATCCAAATGAGGATTCCTCGCAGGGAAAAGGTGCCAGCACAGAAAGCCCTGCCTGCCCACAGAGTGCCCAGGCTGAGCCACACAACGCACCTGAAAGCCAAACCTCACAAGCTTTCTGTCCCGGGAAACAGGGCTGCTGTCCCCCCTTTGGTCAGCCCCGCCCACCACTGCCGACCACCCGATCCAAACCCGATCCAAATGAGGATTCCTCGCAGGGAAAAGGTGCCAGCACAGAAAGCCCTGCCTGCCCACAGACGGCCCAGGCTGTGCCACACAGTGCACCTGAAAGCCAAAACTCACAAGCTTTCTGTCCCGGGAAACAGGGCTGCTGTCCCCCCTTTGGTCAGCCTCGCCCCGCCATTTTAGCAGCCCCCCCAAAACCCGATCCAAATGAGGATTCCTCCCAGGGAAAAGGTGCCAGCACAGAAAGCCCTGCCTGCCCACGGACACCCCAGGCTGCGCCACACACTGCACCTTAAAGCCAAACCTCACAAGCTTTCTGTCCCGGGAAACAATGCTGCTGACCCCCCTTTGGTCAGCCCCGCCCCGCCCACCACTGCCGACCACCCGATCCAAACCCCACCCAAATGAGGATTCCTCGCAGGGAAAAGGTGCCAGCACAGAAAGCCCTGCCTGCCCACAGAGTGCCCAGGCTGTGCCACACACTGCACCTGAAAGCCAAACCTCACAAGCTTTCTGTCCGGGAAACAGGGCTGCTGTCCCCCCTTTGGTCACCCCCGCCCCGCCATTACCGGCCACCCGATCCAAACCCGATCCAAATGAGGATTCCTCGCAGGGAAAAGGTGCCAGCACAGAAAGCCCTGCCTGCCCACAGAGTGCCCAGGCTGTGCCACACACTGCACCTGAAAGCCAAACCTCACAAGCTTTCTGTCCCGGGAAACAGGGCTGCTGTCCCCCACCTTGGTCAGCCCCGCCCACCACTGCCGGCCACCCGATCCAAACCAGATCCAAATGAGGATTCCTCGCAGGGAAAAGGTGCCAGCACAGAAAGCCCTGCTTGCCCACAGAGTGCCCAGGCTGAGCCACATACTGCACCTGAAAGCCAAACCTCACAAGCTTTCTGTCCCGGGAAACAGGGCTGCTGCCCCCCCCTTGGTCAGCCCCGCCCACCACTGCCGGCCACCCGATCCAAACCCGATCCAAATGAGGATTCCTCGCAGGGAAAAGGTGCCAGCACAGAAAGCCCTGCCTGCCCACAGAGTGCCCAGGCTGTGCCACACACTGCACCTGAAAGCCAAACCTCACAACCTTTCTGTCCCGGGAAACAGGGATGCTGTCCCCCACCTTGGTCAGCCCCGCCCACCACTGCCGGCCACCCGATCCAAACCAGATCCAAAGGAGGATTCCTCGCAGGGAAAAGGTGCCAGCACAGAAAGCCCTGCCTGCCCACAGAGTGCCCAGGCTGAGCCACACAATGCACCTGAAAGCAAAACCTCACAAGCTTTCTGTCCCGGGAAACAAGGCTGCTGTCCCCCCTTTGGTCAGCCCCGCCCCGCCATTTTAGCAGCCCCCCCCAAAACCCGATCCAAATGAGGATTCCTCGCAGGGAAAAGGTGCCAGCACAGAAAGCCCTGCCTGCCCACAGAGTGCCCAGACTGAGCCACACACTGCACCTGAAAGCCAAACCTCACAAGCTTTCTGTCCCGGGAAACAGGGCTGCTGCCCCCCCCTTGGTCAGCCCCGCCCACAACTGCCGGCCACCCGATCCAAACCCGATCCAAATGAGGATTCCTCGCAGGGAAAAGGTGCCAACACAGAAAGCCCTGCCTGCCCACAGAGTGCCCAGGCTGTGCCACACACTGCACCTGAAAGCCAAACCTCACAAGCTTTCTGTCCCGGGAAACAGGGCTGCTGTCCCCCACCTTGGTCAGCCCCGCCCACCACTGCCGGCCACCCGATCCAAACCCCACCCAAATGAGGATTCCTCGCAGGGAAAAGGTGCCAGCACAGAAAGCCCTGCCTGCCCACAGAGTGCCGAGGCTGCGCCACACACTGCACCTGAAAGCCAAACCTCACAAGCTTTCTGTCCCGGGAAACAGGGCTGCTGTCCCCCCTTTGGTCAGCCCCGCCCCGCCATTTTAGCAGCCCCCCCAAAACCCGATCCAAATGAGGATTCCTCCCAGGGAAAAGGTGCCAGCACAGAAAGCCCTGCCTGCCCACAGAGTGCCCAGGCTGAGCCACACACTGCACCTGAAAGCCAAACCTCACAAGCTTTCTGTCCCGGGAAACAGGGCTGCTGCCCCCCCCTTATTCAGCCCCGCCCACCACTGCCGGCCAACCGATCCAAACCCGATCCAAATGAGGATTCCTCGCAGGGAAAATGTGCCAGCACAGAAAGCCCTGCCTGCCCACAGAGTGCCCAGGCTGCGCCACACACTGCACCTGAAAGCCAAACCTCACAAGCTTTCTGTCCCGGGAAACAGGGCTGCTGTCCCCCCTTTGGTCAGCCCCGCCCACCACTGCCGACCACCCGATCCAAACCCGATCCAAATGAGGATTCCTCGCAGGGAAAAGGTGCCAGCACAGAAAGCCCTGCCTGCCCACAGACTGCCCAGGCTGTGCCACACAGTGCACCTGAAAGCCAAACTCACAAGCTTTCTGTCCCGGGAAACAGGGCTGCTGTCCCCCCTTTGGTCAGCCCCGCCCCGCCATTTTAGCAGCCCCCCCAAAACCCGATCCAAATGAGGATTCCTCGCAGGGAAAAGGTGCCAGCACAGAAAGCCCTGCCTGCCCACGGACACCCCAGGCTGCGCCACACAGTGCACCTGAAAGCCAAAACTCACAAGCTTTCTGTCCCGGGAAACAGGGCTGCTGTCCCCCCTTTGGTCAGCCCCGCCCCGCCATTTTAGCAGCCCCCCCAAAACCCGATCCAAATGAGGATTCCTCGCAGGGAAAAGGTGCCAGCACAGAAAGCCCTGCCTGCCCACGGACACCCCAGGCTGCGCCACACACTGCACCTGAAAGCCAAACCTCACAAGCTTTCTGTCCCGGGAAACAATGCTGCTGTCCCCCCTTTGGTCAGCCCCGCCCCGCCCACCACTGCCGACCACCCGATCCAAACCCCACCCAAATGAGGATTCCTCGCAGGGAAAAGGTGCCAGCACAGAAAGCCCTGCCTGCCCACAGAGTGCCCAGGCTGCGCCACACACTGCACCTGAAAGCCAAACCTCACAAGCTTTCTGTCCCGGGAAACAGGGCTGCTGTCCCCCCTTTGGTCAGCCCCGCTCCGCCATTATAGCAGCCCCCCCAAAACCCGATCCAAATGAGGATTCCTCGCAGGGAAAAGGTGCCAGCACAGAAAGCCCTGCCTGCCCACAGATTGCCCAGGCTGTGCCACACACTGCACCTGAAAGCCAAACCTCACAAGCTTTCTGTCCCGGGAAACAGGGCTGCTGTCCCCCCCTTGGTCAGCCCCGCCCACCACTGCCGGCCACCCGATCCAAACCCGATCCAAATGAGGATTCCTCGCAGGGAAAAGGTGCCAGCACAGAAAGCCCTGCCTGCCCACAGAGTGCCCAGGCTTAGCCACACACCGCACCTGAAAGCCAAACCTCACAAGCTTTCTGTCCCGGGAAACAGGGCTGCTGCCCCCCCCTTATTCAGCCCCGCCCACCACTGCCGGCCACCCGATCCAAACCCGATCCAAATGAGGATTCCTCGCAGGGAAAAGGTGCCAGCACAGAAAGCCCTGCCTGCCCACAGAGTGCCCAGGCTGTGCCACACACTGCACCTGAAAGCCAAACCTCACAAGCTTTCTGTCCCGGGAAACAGGGCTGCTGTCCCCCACCTTGGTCAGCCCCGCCCACCACTGCCGGCCACCCGATCCAAACCCGATCCAAATGAGGATTCCTCGCAGGGAAATGGTGCCAGCACAGAAAGCCCTGCCTGCCCACAGAGTTCCCAGGCTGAGCCACACACTGCACCTGAAAGCCAAACCTCACAAGCTTTCTGTCCCGGGAAACAGGGCTGCTGTCCCCCCTTTGGTCACCCCCGCCCCGCCATTTTAGCAGCCCCCCCAAAACCCGATCCAAATGAGGATTCCTCGCAGGGAAAAGGTGCCAGCACAGAAAGCCCTGCCTGCCCACGGACACCCCAGGCTGCGCCACACACTGCACCTGAAAGCCAAACCTCACAAGCTTTCTGTCCCGGGAAACAGGGCTGCTGCCCCCCCTTTGGTCAGCCCCGCCCACCACTGCCGGCCACCCGATCCAAACCCGATGCAAAGGAGGATTCCTCGCAGGGAAAAGGTGCCAGCACAGAAAGCCCTGCCTGCCCACAGAGTGCCCAGGCTGTGCCACACACTGCACCTGAAAGCCAAACCTCACAAGCTTTCTGTCCCGGGAAACAGGGCTGCTGTCCCCCCGTTGGTCAGCCCCGCCCCGCCATTTTAGCAGCCCCCCGATCCAAACCCGATCCAAATGAGGATTCCTCGCAGGGAAAAGGTGCCAGCACAGAAAGCCCTGCTTGCCCACAGAGTGCCCAGGCTGAGCCACACAATGCACCTGAAAGCAAAACCTCACAAGCTTTCTGTCCCGGGAAACAGGGCTGCTGTCCCCCCTTTGGTCAGCCCCGCCCCGACATTTTAGCAGCCCCCCCCAAAACCCGATCCAAATGAGGATTCCTCGCAGGGAAAAGGTGCCAGCACAGAAAGCCATGCCTGCCCACGGACACACTAGGCTGCGCCACACACTGCACCTGAAAGCCAAACCTCACAAGCTTTCTGTCCCGGGAAACAGGGCTGCTGTCCCCCCTTTGGTCAGCCCCGCCCCGCCATTAACGGCCACCCGATCCAAACCAGATCCAAATGAGGATTCCTCGCAGGGAAAAGGTGCCAGCACAGAAAGCCCTGTTTGCCCACAGAGTGCCCAGGCTGAGCCACACACTGCACCTGAAAGCCAAACCTCACAAGCTTTCTGTCCCGGGAAACAGGGCTGCTGCCCCCACCTTGGTCAGCCCCGCCCAACACTGCCGGCCACCCGATCCAAACCCGATCCAAATGAGGATTCCTCGCAGGGAAAAGGTGCCAGCACAGAAAGCCCTGCCTGCCCACAGAGTGCCCAGGCTGTGCCACACACTGCACCTGAAAGCCAAACCTCACAAGCTTTCTGTCCCGGGAAACAGGGCTGCTGTCCACCACCTTGGTCAGCCCCGCCCACCACTGCCGGCCACCCGATCCAAACCCGATCCAAATGAGGATTCCTCGCAGGGAAAAGGTGCCAGCACAGAAAGCCCTGCCTGCCCACAGAGTTCCCAGGCTGAGCCACACACTGCACCTGAAAGCCAAACCTCACAAGCTTTCTCTCCCGGGAAACAGGGCTGCTGTCCCCACTTTGGTCACCCCCGCCCCGCCATTTTAGCAGCCCCCCAAAACCCGATCCAAATGAGGATTCCTCGCAGGGAAAAGGTGCCAGCACAGAAAGCCCTGCCTGCCCACAGAGTGCCCAGGCTGAGCCACACACTGCACCTGAAAGCCAAACCTCACAAGCTTTCTGTCCCGGGAAACAGGGCTGCTGCCCCCCCCTTGGTCAGCCCCGCCCACAACTGCCGGCCACCCGATCCAAACCCGATCCAAATGAGGATTCCTTGCAGGGAAAAGGTGCCAACACAGAAAGCCCTGCCTGCCCACAGAGTGCCCAGGCTGTGCCACACACTGCACCTGAAAGCCAAACCTCACAAGCTTTCTGTCCCGGGAAACAGGGCTGCTGTCCCCCACCTTGGTCAGCCCCGCCCACCACTGCCGGCCACCCGATCCAAACCCCACCCAAATGAGGATTCCTCGCAGGGAAAAGGTGCCAGCACAGAAAGCCCTGCCTGCCCACAGAGTGCCCAGGCTGCGCCACACACTGCACCTGAAAGCCAAACCTCACAAGCTTTCTGTCCCGGGAAACAGGGCTGCTGTCCCCCCTTTGGTCAGCCCCGCCCCGCCATTTTAGCAGCCCCCCCAAAACCCGATCCAAATGAGGATTCCTCCCAGGGAAAAGGTGCCAGCACAGAAAGCCCTGCCTGCCCACAGAGTGACCAGGCTGTGCCACACACTGCACCTGAAAGCCAAACCTCACAAGCTTTCTGTCCCGGGAAACAGGGCTGCTGTCCCCCCTTTGGTCACCCCCGCCCCGCCATTACCGGCCACCCGATCCAAACCCGATCCAAATGAGGATTCCTCGCAGGGAAAAGGTGCCAGCACAGAAAGCCCTGCCTGCCCACAGAGTGCCCAGGCTGTGCCACACACTGCACCTGAAAGCCAAACCTCACAAGCTTTCTGTCCCGGGAAACAGGGCTGCTGTCCCCCACCTTGGTCAGCCCCGCCCACCACTGCCGGCCACCCGATCCAAACCAGATCCAAATGAGGATTCCTCGCAGGGAAAAGGTGCCAGCACAGAAAGCCCTGCTTGCCCACAGAGTGCCCAGGCTGAGCCACACACTGCACCTGAAAGCCAAACCTCACAAGCTTTCTGTCCCGGGAAACAGGGCTGCTGTCCCCCCTTTGGTCAGCCCCGCCCACCACTGCCGGCCACCCGATCCAAACCCGATCCAAATGAGGATTCCTCGCAGGGAAAAGGTGCCAGCACAGAAAGCCCTGCCTGCCCACAGAGTGCCCAGGCTGTGCCACACACTGCACCTGAAAGCCAAACCTCACAAGCTTTCTGTCCCGGGAAACAGGGCTGCTGTCCCCCACCTTGGTCAGCCCCGCCCACCACTGCCGGCCACCCGATGCAAACCCGATCCAAAGGAGGATTCCTCGCAGGGAAAAGGTGCCAGCACAGAAAGCCCTGCCTGCCCACAGAGTGCCCAGGCTGAGCCACACAATGCACCTGAAAGCAAAACCTCACAAGCTTTCTGTCCCGGGAAACAAGGCTGCTGTCCCCCCTTTGGTCAGCCCCGCCCCGCCATTTTAGCAGCCCCCCCCAAAACCCGATCCAAATGAGGATTCCTCGCAGGGAAAAGGTGCCAGCACAGAAAGCCCTGCCTGCCCACGGACACCCCAGGCTGCGCCACACACTGCACCTGAAAGCCAAACCTCACAAGCTTTCTGTCCCGGGAAACAGGGCTGCTGTCCCCCCTTTGGTCAGCCCGCCCCGCCATTACCGGCCACCCGATCCAAACCCGATCCAAATGAGGATTCCTCGCAGGGAAAAGGTGCCAGCACAGAAAGCCCTGCCTGCCCACAGAGTGCCCAGGCTGTGCCACACACTGCACCTGAAAGCCAAACCTCACAAGCTTTCTGTCCGGGAAACAGGGCTGCTGTCCCCCACCTTGGTCAGCCCCGCCCACCACTGCCGGCCACCCGATCCAAACCAGATCCAAATGAGGATTCCTCGCAGGGAAAAGGTGCCAGCACAGAAAGCCCTGCTTGCCCACAGAGTGCCCAGGCTGCGCCACACACTGCACCTGAAAGCCAAACCTCACAAGCTTTCTGTCCCGGGAAACAGAGCTGCTGCCCCCCCCTTGGTCAGCCCCGCCCACCACTGCCGGCCACCCGATCCAAACCCGATCCAAATGAGGATTCCTCGCAGGGAAAAGGTGCCAGCACAGAAAGCCCTGCCTGCCCACGGACACCCCACGCTGCGCCACACACTGCACCTGAAAGCCAAACCTCACAAGCTTTCTGTCCCGGGAAACAGGGCTGCTGTCCCCCCTTTGGTCAGCCCCGCTCCGCCATTTTAGCAGCCCCCCCAAAACCCGATCCAAATGAGGATTCCTCGCAGGGAAAAGGTGCCAGCACAGAAAGCCCTGCCTGCCCACAGAGTGCCCAGGCTGTGCCACACACTGCACCTGAAAGCCAAACCTCACAAGCTTTCTGTCCCGGGAAACAGGGCTGCTGTCCCTCCTTTGGTCATCCCGCCCACCACTGCCGGCCATCCGATCCAAACCCGATCCAAATGAGGATTCCTCGCAGGGAAAAGGTGCCAGCACAGAAAGCCCTGCCTGTTCACGGACACCCCAGGCTGCGCCACACACTGCACCTGAAAGCCAAACCTCACAAGCTTTCTGTCCCGGGAAACAGGGCTGCTGTCCCCCCTTTGGTCAGCCCCGCCCACCACTGCCGGCCACCCGATCCAAACTCGATCCAAATGAGGATTCCTCGCAGGGAAAAGGTGCCAGCACAGGAAGCCCTGCCTGCCCACAGAGTGCCCAGGCTGTGCCACACAATGCACCTGAAAGCCAAACCTCACAAGCTTTCTGCCCCGGGAAACAGGGCTGCTGTCCCCCCTTTGGTTAGCCCCGCCCCGCCATTTTAGCAGCCCACCCAAAACCCGATCCAAATGAGGATTCCTCGCAGGGAAAAGGTGCCAGCACAGAAAGCCCTGCCTGCCCACAGTGTGCCCAGGCTGCGCCACACACTGCACCTGAAAGCCAAACCTCACAAGCTTTCTGTCCCGGGAAACAGGGCTGCTGCCCCCCCTTGGTCAGCCCCGCCCCGCCATTGCCGGCCACCCGATCCAAACCCGATCCAAATGAGGATTCCTCGCAGGGAAAAGGTGCCAGCACAGAAAGCCCTGCCTGTTCACCGACACCCCAGGCTGCGCCACACACTGCACCTGAAAGCCAAACCTCACAAGCTTTCTGTCCCGGGAAACAGGGCTGCTGTCCCCCCTTTGGTCAGCCCCGCCCCGCCATTTTAGCAGCCCCCCCAAAACCCGATCCAAATGAGGATTCCTCGCAGGAAAAAGGTGCCAGCACAGAAAGCCCTGCCTGCCCACGGACACCCCAGGCTGCGCCACACACTGCACCTGAAAGCCAAACCTCACAAGCTTTCTGTCCCGGGAAACAGGGCTGCTGCCCCCCCCTTGGTCAGCCCCGCCCACCGCTGCCGGCCACCCGATCCAAACCCGATCCAAATGAGGATTCCTCGCAGGGAAAAGGTGCCAGCACAGAAAGCCCTGCCTGCCCACAGTGTGCCCAGGCTGCGCCACACACTGCACCTGAAAGCCAAACCTCACAAGCTTTCTGTCCCGGGAAACAGGGCTGCTGTCCCCCCTTTGGTCAGCCCCGCCCACCACTGCCGGCCACCCGATCCAAACCCGATCCAAATGAGGATTCCTCGCAGGGAAAAGGTGCCAGCACAGAAAGCCCTGCCTGCCCACAGAGTGCCCAGGCTGTGCCACACACTGCACCTGAAAGCCAAACCTCACAAGCTTTCTGTCCCGGGAAACAGGGCTGCTGTCCCCCCTTTGGTCAGCCCCGCCCCGCCATTTTAGCAGCCCCCCCAAAACCCGATCCAAATGAGGATTCCTCGCAGGGGAAAGGTGCCAGCACAGAAAGCCCTGCCTGCCCACAGAGTGCCCAGGCTGAGCCACACACTGCACCTGAAAGCCAAACCTCACAAGCTTTCTGTCCCGGAAACAGGGCTGCTGCCCCCCCCTTGGTCAGCCCCGCCCACCACTGCCGGCCACCCGATCCAAACCCGATCCAAATGAGGATTCCTCGCAGGGAAAAGGTGTCAGAACAGAAAGCCCTGCCTGCCCACAGAGTGCCCAGGCTGTGCCACACACTGCACCTGAAAGCCAAACCTCACAAGCTTTCTGTCCCGGGAAACAGGGCTGCTGTCCCCCCTTAGGTCAGCCCCGCCCACCACTGCCGGCCACCCGATCCAAACCCGATCCAAATGAGGATTCCTCGCAGGGAAAAGGTGCCAGCACAGAAAGCCCTGCCTGCCCACAGTGTGCCCAGGCTGCGCCACACACTGCACCTGAAAGCCAAACCTCACAAGCTTTCTGTCCCGGGAAACAGGGCTGCTGTCCCCCACCTTGGTCAGCCCCGCCCACCACTGCCGGCCACCCGATCCAAACCAGATCCAAATGAGGATTCCTCGCAGGGAAAAGGTGCCAGCACAGAAAGCCCTGCTTGCCCACAGAGTGCCCAGGCTGAGCCACACACTGCACCTGAAAGCCAAACCTCACAAGCTTTCTGTCCCGGGAAACAGGGCTGCTGCCCCCCCCTTGGTCAGCCCCGCCCACCACTGCCGGCCACCCGATCCAAACCCGATCCAAATGAGGATTCCTCGCAGGGAAAAGGTGCCAGCACAGAAAGCCCTGCCTGCCCACAGAGTCCCCAGGCTGTGCCACACACTGCACCTGAAAGCCAAACCTCACAAGCTTTCTGTCCCGGGAAACAGGGCTGCTGTCCCCCACCTTGGTTAGCCCCGCCCACCACTGCCGGCCGCCCGATCCAAACCCGATCCAAAGGAGGATTCCTCGCAGGGAAAAGGTGCCAGCACAGAAAGCCCTGCCTGCCCACAGAGTGCCCAGGCTGAGCCACACAATGCACCTGAAAGCCAAACCTCACAAGCTTTCTGTCCCGGGAAACAGGGCTGCTGTCCCCCCTTTGGTCAGCCCCGCCCCGCCATTTTAGCAGCCCCCCCAAAACCCGATCCAAATGAGGATTCCTCGCAGGGAAAAGGTGCCAGCACAGAAAGCCCTGCCTGACCACGGACACCCCAGGCTGCGCCACACACTGCACCTGAAAGCCAAACCTCACAAGCTTTCTGTCCCGGGAAACAGGGCTGCTGTCCCCACTTTGGTCAGCCCCGCCCCGCCATTACCGGCCACCCGATCCAAACCCGATCCAAATGAGGATTCCTCGCAGGGAAAAGGTGCCAGCACAGAAAGCCCTGCCTGCCCACAGAGTGCCCAGGCTGTGCCACACACTGCACCTGAAAGCCAAACCTCACAAGCTTTCTGTCCCGGGAAACAGGGCTGCTGTCCCCCACCTTGGTCAGCCCCGCCCACCACTGCCGGCCACCCGATCCAAACCAGATCCAAATGAGGATTCCTCGCAGGGAAAAGGTGCCAGCACAGAAAGCCCTGCTTGCCCACAGAGTGCCCAGGCTGAGCCACACACTGCACCTGAAAGCCAAACCTCACAAGCTTTCTGTCCCGGGAAACAGGGCTGCTGCCCCCCCCTTGGTCAGCCCCGCCCACCACTGCCGGCCACCCGATCCAAACCCGATCCAAATGAGGATTCCTCGCAGGGAAAAGGTGCCAGCACAGAAAGCCCTGCCTGCCCACAGAGTGCCCAGGCTGTGCCACACACTGCACCTGAAAGCCAAACCTCACAAGCTTTCTGTCCCGGGAAACAGGGCTGCTATCCCCCCTTTGGTCACCCCCGCCCCGCCATTTTAGCAGCCCCCCCAAAACCCGATCCAAATGAGGATTCCTCGCAGGAAAAAGGTGCCAGCACAGAAAGCCCAGCCTGCCCACGGACACCCCACGCTGCGCCACACACTGCACCTGAAAGCCAAACCTCACAAGCTTTCTGTCCCGGGAAACAGGGCTGCTGTCCCTCCTTTGGTCATCCCCGCCCACCACTGCCGGCCATCCGATCCAAACCCGATCCAAATGAGGATTCCTCGCAGGGAAAAGTTGCCAGCACAGAAAGCCCTGCCTGTTCACGGACACCCCAGGCTGCGACACACACTGCACCTGAAAGCCAAACCTCACAAGCTTTCTGTCCCGGGAAACAGGGCTGCTGTCCCCCCTTTGGTCAGCCCCGCCCCGCCATTTTAGCAGCCCCCCCAAAACCCGATCCAAATGAGGATTCCTCGCAGGGAAAAGGTGCCAGCACAGAAAGCCCTGCCTGCCCACAGTGTGCCCAGGCTGCGCCACACACTGCACCTGAAAGCCAAACCTCACAAGCTTTCTGCCCCGGGAAACAGGGCTGCTGTCCCCCCTTCGGTCACCCCCGCCACGCCATTTTAGCAGCCCCCCCAAAACTCGATCCAAATGAGGATTCCTCGCAGGGAAAACGTGCCAGCACAGAAAGCCCTGCCTGCCCACAGAGTGCCCAGGCTGTGCCACAGACTGCACCTGAAAGGCAAACCTCACAAGCTTTCTGTCCCGGGAAACAGGGCTGCTGCCCCCACTTTGGTCAGCCCCGCCCCGCCATTTTAGCAGCCCCCCCAAAACCCGATCCAAATGAGGATTCCTCGCAGGGAAAAGGTGCCAGCACAGAAAGCCCTGCCTGCCCACGGACACCCCAGGCTGCGCCACACACTGCACCTGAAAGCCAAACCTCACAAGCTTTCTGTCCCGGGAAACAGGGCTGCTGCCCCCCATTTGGTCAGCCCCGCCCAACACTGCCGGCCACACGATCCAAACCCGATCCAAATGAGGATTCCTCGCAGGGAAAAGGTGCCAGCACAGAAAGCCCTGCCTGCCCACAGACTGCCCAGGCTGTGCCACACACTGCACCTGAAAGCCAAACCTCACAAGCTTTCTGTCCCGGGAAACAGGGCTGCTGTCCCCCCTTTGCTCAGCCCCGCCCACCACTGCCGGCCACCCGATCCAAACCCGATCCAAATGAGGATTCCTCGCAGGGAAAAGGTGCCAGCACAGAAAGCCCTGCCTGTTCACCGACACCCCAGGCTGTGCCACACACTGCACCTGAAAGCCAAACCTCACAAGCTTTCTGTCCCGGGAAACAGGGCTGCTGTCCCCCCTTTGGTCAGCCCCGCCCACCACTGCCGGCCACCCGATCCAAACCCGATCCAAATGAGGATTCCTCGCAGGGAAAAGGTGCCAGCACAGAAAGCCCTGCCTGCCCACGGACACCCCAGGCTGCGCCACACACTGCACCTGAAAGCCAAACCTCACAAGCTTTCTGTCCCGGGAAACAGGGCTGCTGTCCCCCCTTTGCTCAGCCCCGCCCCGCCATTGCCGGCCACCCGATCCAACCCCGATCCAAATGAGGATTCCTCGCAGGGAAAAGGTGCCAGCACAAAAAGCCCTGCTTGCCCACAGAGTGCCCAGGCTGAGCCACACACTGCACCTGAAAGCCAAACCTCACAAGCTTTCTGTCCCGGGAAACAGGGCTGCTGTCCCCCCCCTTGGTCAGCCCCGCCCACCGCTGCCGGCCACCCGATCCAAACCCGATCCAAATGAGGATTCCTCGCAGGGAAAAGGTGCCAGCACAGAAAGCCCTGCCTGCCCACAGAGTGCCCAGGCTGTGCCACACACTGCACCTGAAAGCCAAACCTCCCAAGCTTTCTGTCCCGGGAAACAGGGCTGCTGCCCCCCCCTTGGTCAGCCCCGCCCACCGCTGCCGGCCACCCGATCCAAACCCGATCCAAACGAGGATTCCTCGCAGGGAAAAGGTGCCAGCACAGAAAGCCCTGCCTGCCCACAGAGTGCCCAGACTGAGCCACACAATGCACCTGAAAGCAAAACCTCACAAGCTTTCTGTCCCGGGAAACACGGCTGCTGTCCCCCCTTTGGTCAGCCCCGGCCCGCCATTTTAGCAGCCCCCCCAAAACCCGATCCAAATGAGGATTCCTCGCAGGGAAAAGGTGCCAGCACAGAAAGCCCTGCCTGCCCACGGACACCCCAGGCTGCGCCACACACTGCACCTGAAAGCCAAACCTCACAAGCTTTCTGTCCCGGGAAACAGGGCTGCTGTCCCCCCTTTGGTCAGCCCCGCCCACCACTGCCGGCCACCCGATCCAAACCCGATCCAAATGAGGATTCCTCGCAGGGAAAAGGTGCCAGCACCGAAAGCCCTGCCTGCCCACAGAGTGACCAGGCTGTGCCACACACTGCACCTGAAAGCCAAACCTCACAAGCTTTCTGTCCCGGGAAACAGGGCTGCTGTCCCCCCTTTGGTCAGCCCCGCCCCGCCATTGCCGGCCACCCGATCCAAACCCGATCCAAATGAGGATTCCTCGCAGGGAAAAGGTGCCAGCACAGAAAGCCCTGCCTGCCCACGGACACCCCAGGCTGCGCCACACACTGCACCTGAAAGCCAAACCTCCCAAGCTTTCTGTCCCGGGAAACAGGGCTGCTGTCCCCCCTTTGGTCAGACCCGCCCCGCCATTTTAGCAGGCCCCCCAAAACCCGATCCAAATGAGGATTCCTCGCAGGGAAAAGGTGCCAGCACAGAAAGCCCTGCCTGCCCACAGAGTGCCCAGGCTGTGCCACACACTGCACCTGAAAGCCAAACCTCACAAGCTTTCTGTCCCGGGAAACAGGGCTGCTGTCCCCCACCTTGGTCAGCCCCGCCCACCACTGCCGGCCACCCGATCCAAACCCGATCCAAAGGAGGATTCCTCGCAGGGAGGTGCCAGCACAGAAAGTCCTGCCGGCCCACAGAGTGCCCAGGCTGTGCCACACACTGCACCTGAAAGCCAAACCTCACAAGCTTTCTGTCCCGGGAAACAGGGCTGCTGTCCCCCCTTTGGTCACCCCCGCCCCGCCATTTTAGCAGCCCCCCCAAAACCCGATCCAAATGAGGATTCCTCGCAGGGAAAAGGTGCCAGCACAGAAAGCCCTGCCTGCCCACGGACACCCCAGGCTGCGCCACACACTGCACCTGAAAGCCAAACCTCACAAGCTTTCTGTCCCGGGAAACAGGGCTGCTGTCCCCCCTTTAGTCACCCCCGCCCACCACTGCCGGCTATCCGATCCAAACCCGATCCAAATGAGGATTCCTCGCAGGGAAAAGGTGCCAGCACAGAAAGCCCTGCCTGTTCACGGACACCCCAGGCTGCGCCACACACTGCACCTGAAAGCCAAACCTCACAAGCTTTCTGTCCCGGGAAACAGGGCTGCTGTCCCCCTCCTTGGTCAGCCCCGCCCACCACTGCCGGCCACCCGATCCAAACCCGATCCAAAGGAGGATTCCTCGCAGGGAAAAGGTGCCAGCACAGAAAGCCCTGCCTGCCCACAGAGTGCCCAGGCTGAGCCACACAATGCACCTGAAAGCAAAACCTCACAAGCTTTCTGTCCCGGGAAACAGGGCTGCTGTCCCCCCTTTGGTCAGCCCCGCCCCGCCATTTTAGCAGCCCCCCCAAAACCCGATCCAAATGAGGATTCCTCGCAGGGAAAAGGTGCCAGCACAGAAAGCCCTGCCTGCCCACGGACACCCCAGGCTGCGCCACACACTGCACCTGAAAGCCAAACCTCACAAGCTTTCTGTCCCGGGAAACAGGGCTGCTGTCCCCCCTTTGCTCAGCCCCGCACACCACTGCCGGCCACCCGATCCAAACCCGATCCAAATGAGGATTCCTCGCAGGGAAAAGGTGCCAGCACCGAAAGCCCTGCCTGCCCACAGAGTGACCAGGCTGTGCCACACACTGCACCTGAAAGCCAAACCTCACAAGCTTTCTGTCCCGGGAAACAGGGCTGCTGTCCCCCCTTTGGTCAGCCCCGCCCCGCCATTGCCGGCCACCCGATCCAAACCCGATCCAAATGAGGATTCCTCGCAGGGAAAAGGTGCCAGCACAGAAAGCCCTGCTTGCCCACAGTGTGCCCAGGCTGCGCCACACACTGCACCTGAAAGCCAAACCTCACAAGCTTTCTGTCCCGGGAAACAGGGCTGCTGTCCCCCCTTCGGTCAGCCCCGCCCACCACTGCCGACCACCCGATCCAAACCCGATCCAAATGAGGATTCCTCGCAGGGAAAAGGTGCCAGCACAGAAAGCCCTGCCTGCCCACGGACACCCCAGGCAGCGCCACATACTGCACCTGAAAGCCAAACCTCACAAGCTTTCTGTCCCGGGAAACAGGGCTGCTGTCCCCCCTTTGGTCAGCCCCGCCCCGCCATTTTAGCAGTCCCCCCAAAACCCGATCCAAATGAGGATTCCTCGCAGGGAAAAGGTGCCAGTACAGAAAGCCCTGCCTGCCCACGGACACCCCAGGCTGCGCCACACACTGCACCTGAAAGCCAAACCTCACAAGCTTTCTGTCCCGGGAAACAGGGCTGCTGTCCCCCCTTTGGTCAGCCCCGCCCACCACTGCCGACCACCCGATCCAAACCCGATCCAAATGAGGATTCCTCGCAGGGAAAAGGTGCCAGCACAGAAAGCCCTGCCTGCCCACAGAGTGCCCAGGCTGTGCCACACACTGCACCTGAAAGCCAAACCTCACAAGCTTTCTGTCCCGGGAAACAGGGCTGCTGTCCCCCCTTTGGTCAGCCCCGCCCCGCCATTTTAGCAGCCCCCCAAAACCCGATCCAAATGAGGATTCCTCGCAGGGAAAAGGTGCCAGCACAGAAAGCCCTGCCTGCCCACAGTGTGCCCAGGCTGCGCCACACACTGCACCTGAAAGCCAAACCTCACAAGCTTTCTGTCCCGGGAAACAGGGCTGCTGTCCCCACTTTGGTCAGCCCCGCCCCGCCATTGCCGGCCACCCGATCCAACCCCGATCCAAATGAGGATTCCTCGCAGGGAAAAGGTGCCAGCACAGAAAGCCCTGCTTGCCCACAGAGTGCCCAGGCTGAGCCACACACTGCACCTGAAAGCCAAACCTCACAAGCTTTCTGTCCCGGGAAACAGGGCTGCTGTCCCCCCCCTTGGTCAGCCCCGCCCACCGCTGCCGGCCACCCGATCCAAACCCGATCCAAATGAGGATTCCTCGCAGGGAAAAGGTGCCAGCACAGAAAGCCCTGCCTGCCCACAGAGTGCCCAGGCTGTGCCACACACTGCACCTGAAAGCCAAACCTCACAACCTTTCTGTCCCGGGAAACAGGGCTGCTGCCCCCCCCTTGGTCAGCCCCGCCCACCGCTGCCGGCCACCCGATCCAAACCCGATCCAAATGAGGATTCCTCGCAGGGAAAAGGTGCCAGCACAGAAAGCCCTGCCTGCCCACAGAGTGCCCAGGCTGAGCCACACAATGCACCTGAAAGCAAAACCTCACAAGCTTTCTGTCCCGGGAAACACGGCTGCTGTCCCCCCTTTGGTCAGCCCCGGCCCGCCATTTTAGCAGCCCCCCCAAAACCCGATCCAAATGAGGATTCCTCGCAGGGAAAAGGTGCCAGCACAGAAAGCCCTGCCTGCCCACGGACACCCCAGGCTGCGCCACACACTGCACCTGAAAGCCAAACCTCACAAGCTTTCTGTCCCGGGAAACAGGGCTGCTGTCCCCCCTTTGGTCAGCCCCGCCCACCACTGCCGGTCACCCGATCCAAACCCGATCCAAATGAGGATTCCTCGCAGGGAAAAGGTGCCAGCACCGAAAGCCCTGCCTGCCCACAGAGTGACCAGGCTGTGCCACACACTGCACCTGAAAGCCAAACCTCACAAGCTTTCTGTCCCGGGAAACAGGGCTGCTGTCCCCCCTTTGGTCAGCCCCGCCCCGCCATTGCCGGCCACCCGATCCAAACCCGATCCAAATGAGGATTCCTCGCAGGGAAAAGGTGCCAGCATAGAAAGCCCTGCCTGCCCACGGACACCCCAGGCTGCGCCACACACTGCACCTGAAAGCCAAACCTCCCAAGCTTTCTGTCCCGGGAAACAGGGCTGCTGTCCCCCCTTTGGTCAGCCCCGCCCCGCCATTTTAGCAGCCCCCCCAAAACCCGATCCAAATGAGGATTCCTCGCAGGGAAAAGGTGCCAGCACAGAAAGCCCTGCCTGCCCACAGAGTGCCCAGGCTGTGCCACACACTGCACCTGAAAGCCAAACCTCACAAGCTTTCTGTCCCGGGAAACAGGGCTGCTGTCCCCCACCTTGGTCAGCCCCGCCCACCACTGCCGGCCACCCGATCCAAACCCGATCCAAAGGAGGATTCCTCGCAGGGAGGTGCCAGCACAGAAAGTCCTGCCGGCCCACAGAGTGCCCAGGCTGTGCCACACACTGCACCTGAAAGCCAAACCTCACAAGCTTTCTGTCCCGGGAAACAGGGCTGCTGTCCCCCCTTTGGTCAGCCCCGCCCCGCCATTTTAGCAGCCCCCCAAAACCCGATCCAAATGAGGATTCCTCGCAGGGAAAAGGTGCCAGCACAGAAAGCCCTGCCTGCCCACGGACACCCCAGGCTGCGCCACACACTGCACCTGAAAGCCAAACTTCACAAGCTTTCTGTCCCGGGAAACAGGGCTGCTGTCCCCCCTTTGGTCAGCCCCGCCCACCACTGCCGGCCACCCGATCCAAACCCGATCCAAATGAGGATTCCTCGCAGGGAAAAGGTGCCAGCACCGAAAGCCCAGCCTGCCCACAGAGTGACCAGGCTGTGCCACACACTGCACCTGAAAGCTAAACCTCACAAGCCTTCTGTCCCGGGAAACAGGGCTGCTGTCCCCCCTTTGGTCAGCCCCGCCCCGCCATTGCCGGCCACCCGATCCAAACCCGATCCAAATGAGGATTCCTCGCAGGGAAAAGGTGCCAGCACAGAAAGCCCTGCCTGCCCACGGACACCCCAGGCTGCGCCACACACTGCACCTGAAAGCCAAACCTCCCAAGCTTTCTGTCCCGGGAAACAGGGCTGCTGTCCCCCTTTGGTCACCCCCGCCCCGCCATTTTAGCAGCCCCCCCAAAACCCGATCCAAATGAGGATTCCTCGCAGGGAAAAGGTGCCAGCACAGAAAGCCCTGCCTGCCCACAGAGTGCCCAGGCTGTGCCACACACTGCACCTGAAAGCCAAAACTCACAAGCTTTCTGTCCCGGGAAACAGGGCTGCTGTCCCCCCTTTGGTCAGCCCCGCCCCGCCATTTTAGCAGCCCCCCCAAAACCCGATCCAAATGAGGATGACTCGCAGGGAAAAGGTGCCAGCACAGAAAGCCCTGCTTGCCCACAGAGTGCCCAGGCTGCGCCACACACTGCACCTGAAAGCCAAACCTCACAAGCTTTCTGCCCCGGGAAACAGGGCTGCTGTCCCCCCTTCGGTCACCCCCGCCACGCCAGTTTAGCAGCCCCCCCAAAACTCGATCCAAATGAGGATTCCTCGCAGGGAAAACGTGCCAGCACAGAAAGCCCTGCCTGCCCACAGACTGCCCAGGCTGTGCCACAGACTGCACCTGAAAGGCAAACCTCACAAGCTTTCTGTCCCGGGAAACAGGGCTGCTGCCCCCACTTTGGTCAGCCCCGCCCCGCCATTTTAGCAGCCCCCCCAAAACCCGATCCAAATGAGGATTCCTCGCAGGGAAAAGGTGCCAGCACAGAAAGCCCTGCCTGCCCACGGACACCCCAGGCTGCGCCACACACTGCACCTGAAAGCCAAACCTCACAAGCTTTCTGTCCCGGGAAACAGGGCTGCTGTCCCCCCTTTGCTCAGCCCCGCCCACCACTGCCGGCCACCCGATCCAAACCCGATCCAAATGAGGATTCCTCGCAGGGAAAAGGTGCCAGCACAGAAAGCCCTGCCTGTTCACCGACACCCCAGGCTGTGCCACACACTGCACCTGAAAGCCAAACCTCACAAGCTTTCTGTCCCGGGAAACAGGGCTGCTGTCCCCCCTTTGGTCAGCCCCGCCCACCACTGCCGGCCACCCGATCCAAACCCGATCCAAATGAGGATTCCTCGCAGGGAAAAGGTGCCAGCACAGAAAGCCCTGCCTGCCCACAGAGTGCCCAGGCTGTGCCACACACTGCACCTGAAAGCCAAACCTCACAAGCTTTCTGTCCCGGGAAACAGGGCTGCTGTCCCCCCTTTGGTCAGCCCCGCCCCGCCATTTTAGCAGCCCCCCCAAAACCCGATCCAAATGAGGATTCCTCGCAGGGAAAAGGTGCCAGCACAGAAAGCCCTGCCTGCCCACAGAGTGCCCAGGCTGCGCCACACACTGCACCTGAAAGCCAAACCTCACAAGCTTTCTGTCCCGGGAAACAGGGCTGCTGTCCCCACTTTGGTCAGCCCTGCCCCGCCATTGCCGGCCACCCGATCCAAACCCGATCCAAATGAGGATTCCTCGCAGGGAAAAGGTGCCAGCACAGAAAGCCCTGCTTGCCCACAGAGTGCCCAGGCTGAGCCACACACTGCACCTGAAAGCCAAACCTCACAAGCTTTCTGTCCCGGGAAACAGGGCTGCTGTCACCCCCCTTGGTCAGCCCCGCCCACCGCTGCCGGCCACCCGATCCAAACCCGATCCAAATGAGGATTCCTCGCAGGGAAAAGGTGCCAGCACAGAAAGCCCTGCCTGCCCACAGAGTGCCCAGGCTGTGCCACACACTGCACCTGAAAGCCAAACCTCACAAGCTTTCTGTCCCGGGAAACAGGGCTGCTGTCCCCCCTTTGGTCAGCCCCGCCCCGCCATTTTAGCAGCCCCCCCAAAACCCGATCCAAATGAGGATTCCTCGCAGGGAAAAGGTGCCAGCACAGAAAGCCCTGCCTGTTCACGGACACCCCAGGCTGCGCCACACACTGCACCTGAAAGCCAAACCTCACAAGCTTTCTGTCCCGGGAAACAGGGCTGCTGCCCCCCCCTTGGTCAGCCCCGCCCACCACTGCCGGCCACCCGATCCAAACCCGATGCAAATGAGGATTCCTCGCAGGGAAAAGGTGCCAGCACAGAAAGCCCTGCCTGCCCAGGCTGTGCCACACACTGCACCTGAAAGCCAAACCTCACAAGCTTTCTGTCCCGGGAAACAGGGCTGCTGTCCCCCACCTTGGTCAGCCCCGCCCACCACTGCCGACCACCCGACCCAAACCCGATCCAAATGAGGATTCCTCGCAGGGAAAAGGTGCCAGCACAGAAAGCCCTGCCTGCCCACAGAGTGCCCAGGCTGTGCCACACACTGCACCTGAAAGCCAAAACTCACAAGCTTTCTGTCCCGGGAAACAGGGCTGCTGTCCCCCCTTTGGTCAGCCCCGCCCCGCCATTTTAGCAGCCCCCCCAAAACCCGATCCAAATGAGGATTCCTCGCAGGAAAAGGTGCCAGCACAGAAAGCA
>NW_026990931.1:0-33026 GCF_036250125.1 Pseudopipra pipra
TCTGGCTGGCCAGGAGTACCCTGGCCTGCCTACCAAATCCACCTCAGAGCCAAAGGTTGCAGGCTTGCTTGGCTGGGGAGAAGCGCTCTTGGCTTTTGGCAGCTCCAGCTGCCAGTGCCACTGCCCAAATGGCGTACGGACAAAGATTCCTCCCAGAACAAAAGGGCCAGGACAAAAAGCTCTTGCTGGCGGGGAGTACCCCTGCCTCCCCACGTAATGCACTCGAGAGCCAAAGGTTGCAGGCTTGCCTGGCTGGGGAGAAGGGCTCTTGGCTTTTGGCAGCTCCAGCTGCAGTGCCACTGCCCAAATGGCGTACGGACAAAGATTCCTCCCAGAACAAAAGGGCCAGGACAAAAAGCTCTTGCTGGCGGGGAGTACCCCTGCCTCCCCATGTAATCCACCCGAGAGCCAAAGGTTGCAGGCTTGCTTGGCTGGGGAGAAGGGCTCTTGGCTTTGACAGCTCCAGCTGCCAGTGCCACTGCCCAAATGGCGTACGGACAAAGATTCCACCCAGAACAAAAGGGCCAGGACGCAAAGATCTGGCTGGCCAGGAGTACCCAGGCCTGCCTACCAAATCCACCCAAGACCCAAAGGTTGCAGGCTTGCTTGGCTGGGGAGAAGGGCTCTTGGCTTTTGGCAGCTCCAGCTGCCAGTGCCACTGCCCAAATGGCGTACGGACAAAGATTCCTCCCAGAACAAAAGGGCCAGGACACAAAGATCTGGCTGGCCAGGAGTACCCCTGCCTCCCCATGTAATCCACCCGAGAGCCAAAGGCTGCAGGCTTGCTTGGCTGGGGAGAAGGGCTCTTGGCTTTTGGCAGCTCCAGCTGCCAGTGCCACTGCCCAAATGGCGTACGGACAAAGATTCCTCCCAGAAAAAAAGGGCCAGGACAAAAAGCTCTTGCTGGCGGGGAGTACCCCTGCCTCCCCACGTAATCCACCCGAGAGCCAAAGGTTGCAGGCTTGCTTGGCTGGGGAGAAGCGCTCTTGGCTTTTGACAGCTCCAGCTGCCAGTGCCACTGCCCAAATGGCGTTACGGACGAAGATTCCACCCAGAGCGAAAGGGCCAGGACACAAAGATCTGGCTGGCCAGGAGTACCCTGGCCTGCGTACCAAATCCACCTCAGAGCCAAAGGTTGCAGGCTTGCTTGGCTGGGGAGAAGTGCTCTTGGCTTTTGGCAGCTCCAGCTGCCAGTGCCACTGCCCAAATGGCGTACGGACAAAGATTCCTCCCAGAACAAAAGGGCCAGGACAAAAAGCTCTTGCTGGCAAGGAGAACCCAGGCCTCCCCACGTAATCCACCCGAGAGCCAAAGGTTGCAGGCTTGCTTGGCTGGGGAGAAGGGCTCTTGGCTTTTGGCAGCTCCAGCTGCCAGTGCCACTGCCCAAATGGCGTACGGACAAAGATTCCTCCCAGAACAAAAGGGCCAGGACAAAAAGCTCTTGCTGGCCAGGAGTACCCCTGCCTCCCCACGCAATCCACCCGAGAGCCAAAGGGTTGCAGGCTTGCTTGGCTGGGGAGAAGGGCTCTTGGCCTTTGGCAGCTCCAGCTGCCAGTGCCACTGCCCAAATGGCGTACGGACAAAGATTCCTCCCAGAAAAAAAGGGCCAGGACAAAAAGCTCTTGCTGGCGGGGAGTACCCCTGCCTCCCCACGTAATCCACCCGAGAGCCAAAGGTTGCAGGCTTGCTTGGCTGGGGAGAAGGGCTCTTGGCTTTTGGCAGCTCCAGCTGCCAGTGCCACTGCCCAAATGGCGTACGGACGAAGATTCCACCCAGAGCGAAAGAGCCAGGACACAAAGATCTGGCTGGCCAGGAGTACCCTGGCCTGCGTACCAAATCCACCTCAGAGCCAAAGGTTGCAGGCTTGCTTGGCTGGGGAGAAGCGCTCTTGGCTTTTGGCAGCTCCAGCTGCCAGTGCCACTGCCCAAATGGCGTACGGACAAAGATTCCTCCCAGAACAAAAGGGCCAGGACAAAAAGCTCTTGCTGGCCAGGAGAACCCAGGCCTCCCCACGTAATCCACCCGAGAGCCAAAGGTTGCAGGCTTGCTTGGCTGGGGAGAAGGGCTCTTGGCTTTTGGCAGCTCCAGCTGCCAGTGCCACTGCCCAAATGGCGTACGGACAAAGATTCCTCCCAGAACAAAAGGGCCAGGACAAAAAGCTCTGGCTGGCGGGGAGTACCCCTGCCTCCCCACGCAATCCACCCGAGAGCCAAAGGTTGCAGGCTTGCTTGGCTGGGGAGAAGGGCTCTTGGCTTTTGGCACCTCCAGCTGCCAGTGCCACTGCCCAAATGGCGTACGGACAAAGATTCCTCCCAGAACAAAAGGGCCAGGACAAAAAGCTCTTGCTGGCGGGGAGTACCCCTGCCTCCCCATGTAATCCACCCGAGAGCCAAAGGTTGCAGGCTTGCTTGGCTGGGGAGAAGGGCTCTTGGCTTTTGGCAGCTCCAGCTGCCAGTGCCACTGCCCAAATGGCGTACGGACGAAGATTCCTCCCCGAGCAAAAGGGCCAGAAAACAAAGCTCTTGCTGGCGGGGGAGTACCCAGACCTGCCTACCAAATCCACCCCAGAGCCAAAGGTTGCAGGCTTGCTTGGCTGGGGAGAAGGGCTCTTGGCTTTTGGCAGCTCCAGCTGCCAGTGCCACTGCCCAAATGGCGTACGGACGAAGATTCCTCCCCGAGCAAAAGGGCCAGGACACAAAGCTCTTGCTGGCGGGGAGTACCCAGGCCTGCCTACCAAATCCACCCGAGAGCCAAAGGTTGCAGGCTTGCTTGGCTGGGGAGAAGGGCTCTTGGCTTTTGGCAGCTCCAGCTGCCAGTGCCACTGCCCAAATGGCGTACGGACAAAGATTCCTCCCAGAACAAAAGGGCCAGGACAAAAAGCTCTTGCTGGCGGGGAGTACCCCTGCCTCCCCACGTAATCCACCCGAGAGCCAAAGGTTGCAGGCTTGCTTGGCTGGGGAGAAGCGCTCTTGGCTTTTGACAGCTCCAGCTGCCAGTGCCACTGCCCAAATGGCGTACGGACGAAGATTCCACCCAGAGCGAAAGGGCCAGGACACAAAGATCTGGCTGGCCAGGAGTACCCTGGCCTGCCTACCAAATCCACCTCAGAGCCAAAGGTTGCAGGCTTGCTTGGCTGGGGAGAAGGGCTCTTGGCTTTTGGCAGCTCCAGCTGCCAGTGCCACTGCCCAAATGGCGTACGGACAAAGATTCCTCCCAGAACAAAAGGGCCAGGACAAAAAGCTCTTGCTGGCCAGGAGAACCCAGGCCTCCCCACGTAATCCACCCGAGAGCCAAAGGTTGCAGGCTTGCTTGGCTGGGGAGAAGGGCTCTTGGCTTTTGGCAGCTCCAGCTGCCAGTGCCACTGCCCAAATGGCGTACGGACAAAGACTCCTCCCAGAACAAAAGGGCCAGGACAAAAAGCTCTTGCTGGCAGGGAGTACCCCTGCCTCCCCACGTAATCCACCCGAGAGCCAAAGGTTACAGGCTTGCTTGGCTGGGGAGAAGCGCTCTTGGCTTTTGGCAGCTCCAGCTGCCAGTGCCACTGCCCAAATGGCGTACGGACGAAGATTCCTCCCAGAACAAAAGGGCCAGGACAAAAAGCTCTTGCTGGCGGGGAGTACCCCTGCCTCCCCACGTAATGCACTCGAGAGCCAAAGGTTGCAGGCTTGCCTGGCTGGGGAGAAGGGCTCTTGGCTTTTGGCAGCTCCAGCTGCCAGTGCCACTGCCCAAATGGCGTACGGACAAAGATTCCTCCCAGAACAAAAGGGCCAGGACAAAAAGCTCTTGCTGGCGGGGAGTACCCCTGCCTCCCCATGTAATCCACCCGAGAGCCAAAGGTTGCAGGCTTGCTTGGCTGGGGAGAAGGGCTCTTGGCTTTTGACAGCTCCAGCTGCCAGTGCCACTGCCCAAATGGCGTACGGACAAAGATTCCACCCAGAACAAAAGGGCCAGGACGCAAAGATCTGGCTGGCCAGGAGTACCCAGGCCTGCCTACCAAATCCACCCAAGACCCAAAGGTTGCAGGCTTGCTTGGCTGGGGAGAAGGGCTCTTGGCTTTTGGCAGCTCCAGCTGCCAGTGCCACTGCCCAAATGGCGTACGGACAAAGATTCCTCCCAGAACAAAAGGGCCAGGACACAAAGATCTGGCTGGCCAGGAGTACCCCTGCCTCCCCATGTAATCCACCCGAGAGCCAAAGGCTGCAGGCTTGCTTGGCTGGGGAGAAGGGCTCTTGGCTTTTGGCAGCTCCAGCTGCCAGTGCCACTGCCCAAATGGCGTACGGACAAAGATTCCTCCCAGAAAAAAAGGGCCAGGACAAAAAGCTCTTGCTGGCGGGGAGTACCCCTGCCTCCCCACGTAATCCACCCGAGAGCCAAAGGTTGCAGGCTTGCTTGGCTGGGGAGAAGCGCTCTTGGCTTTTGACAGCTCCAGCTGCCAGTGCCACTGCCCAAATGGCGTACGGACGAAGATTCCACCCAGAGCGAAAGGGCCAGGACACAAAGATCTGGCTGGCCAGGAGTACCCTGGCCTGCGTACCAAATCCACCTCAGAGCCAAAGGTTGCAGGCTTGCTTGGCTGGGGAGAAGTGCTCTTGGCTTTTGGCAGCTCCAGCTGCCAGTGCCACTGCCCAAATGGCGTACGGACAAAGATTCCTCCCAGAACAAAAGGGCCAGGACAAAAAGCTCTGGCTGGCGGGGAGTACCCCTGCCTCCCCACGCAATCCACCCGAGAGCCAAAGGTTGCAGGCTTGCTTGGCTGGGGAGAAGGGCTCTTGGCTTTTGGCACCTCCAGCTGCCAGTGCCACTGCCCAAATGGCGTACGGACAAAGATTCCTCCCAGAACAAAAGGGCCAGGACAAAAAGCTCTTGCTGGCGGGGAGTACCCCTGCCTCCCCATGTAATCCACCCGAGAGCCAAAGGTTGCAGGCTTGCTTGGCTGGGGAGAAGGGCTCTTGGCTTTTGGCAGCTCCAGCTGCCAGTGCCACTGCCCAAATGGCGTACGGACGAAGATTCCTCCCCGAGCAAAAGGGCCAGAACACAAAGCTCTTGCTGGCGGGGAGTACCCAGGCCTGCCTACCAAATCCACCCCAGAGCCAAAGGTTGCAGGCTTGCTTGGCTGGGGAGAAGGGCTCTTGGCTTTTGGCAGCTCCAGCTGCCAGTGCCACTGCCCAAATGGCGTACGGACAAAGATTCCTCCCAGAACAAAAGGGCCAGGACAAAAAGCTCTTGCTGGCGGGGAGTACCCCTGCCTCCCCACGTAACCCACCTGAGAGCCAAAGGTTGCAGGCTTGATTGGCTGGGGAGAAGGGCTCTTGGCTTTTGGCAGCTCCAGCTGCCAGTGCCACTGCCCAAATGGCGTACGGACAAAGATTCCTCCCAGAACAAAAGGGCCAGGACAAAAAGCTCTTGCTGGCGGGGAGTACCCCTGCCTCCCCACGTAATCCACCCGAGAGCCAAAGGTTGCAGGCTTGCTTGGCTGGGGAGAAGCGCTCTTGGCTTTTGGCACCTCCAGCTGCCAGTGCCACTGCCCAAATGGCGTACGGACGAAGATCCCACCCAGAGCGAAAGGGCCAGGACACAAAGATCTGGCTGGCCAGGAGTACCCTGGCCTGCCTACCAAATCCACCCAAGACCCAAAGGTTGCAGGCTTGTTTGGCTGAGGAGAAGGGCTCTTGGTTTTTGGCAGCTCCAGCTGCCAGTGCCACTGCCCAAATGGCGTACGGACGAAGATTCCTCCCAGAACAAAAGGGCCAGGACAAAAAGCTCTTGCTGGCGGGGAGTACCCAGGCCTCCCCATCTAATCCACCCGAGAGCCAAAGGTTGCAGGCTTGCTTGGCTGGGGAGAAGCGCTCTTGGCTTTTGGCAGCTCCAGCTGGCAATGCCACTCCCCAAATGGCGTACGGACGAAGATTCCACCCAGAGCGAAAGGGCCAGGACACAAAGATCTGGCTGGCCAGGAGTACCCAGGCCTGCCTACCAAATCCACCCGAGAGACAAAGGTTGCAGGCTTGCTTGGCTGGGGAGAAGGGCTCTTGGCTTTTGGCAGCTCCAGCTGCCAGTGCCACTGCCCAAATGGCGTACGGACAAAGATTCCTCCCAGAACAAAAGGGCCAGGACAAAAAGCTCTTGCTGGCGGGGAGTACCCCTGCCTCCCCACGTAATGCACTCTAGAGCCAAAGGTTGCAGGCTTGCTTGGCTGGGGAGAAGGGCTCTTGGCTTTTGGCAGCTCCAGCTGCCAGTGCCACTGCCCAAATGGCGTACGGACAAAGATTCCTCCCAGAACAAAAGGGCCAGGACAAAAAGCTCTTGCTGGCGGGGAGTACCCCTGCCTCCCCACGTAATCCACCCGAGAGCCAACGATTGCAGGCTCGCTTGGCTGGGGAGAAGGGCTCTTGGCTTTTGGCAGCTCCAGCTGCCAGTGCCACTGCCCAAATGGCGTACGGACGAAGATTCCTCCCAGAACAAAAGGGCCAGGACAAAAAGCTCTTGCTGGCGGGGAGTACCCAGGCCTGCCTACCAAATCCACCCAAGACCCAAAGGTTGCAGGCTTGCTTGGCTGGGGAGAAGGGCTCTTGGCTTTTGGCAGCTCCAGCTGCCAGTGCCACTGCCCTAAAGGCGTACGGACGAAGATTCCACCCAGAGCAAAAGGGCCAGGACACAAAGATCTGACTGCCTAGGAGTACCCTGGCTTGGCTACCAAATCCAACCAAGAGCCAAAGGTTGCAGGCTTGCTTGGCTGGGGAGAAGGGCTCTTGGCTTTTGGCAGCTCCAGCTGCCAGTGCCACTGCCCAAATGGCGTACGGACAAAGATTCCTCCCAGAACAAAAGGGCCAAGACAAAAAGCTCTTGCTGGCGGGGAGTACCCAGGCCTCCCCATGTAATCCACCCGAGAGCCAAAGGTTGCAGGCTTGCTTGGCTGAGGAGAAGGGCTCTTGGCTTTTGGCAGCTCCAGCTGCCAGTGCCACTGCCCAAATGGCGTACGGACAAAGATTCCTCCCAGAACAAAAGGGCCAGGACAAAAAGCTCTTGCTGGCCAGGAGAACCCAGGCCTCCCCACGTAATCCACCCGAGAGCCAAAGGTTGCAGGCTTGCTTGGCTGGGGAGAAGGGCTCTTGGCTTTTGGCAGCTCCAGCTGCCAGTGCCACTGCCCAAATGGCGTACGGACAAAGATTCCTCCCAGAACAAAAGGGCCAGGACAAAAAGCTCTGGCTGGCGGGGAGTACCCCTGCCTCCCCACGCAATCCACCCGAGAGCCAAAGGTTGCAGGCTTGCTTGGCTGGGGAGAAGGGCTCTTGGCTTTTGGCAGTTCCAGCTGCCAGTGCCACTGCCCAAATGGCGTACGGACAAAGATTCCTCCCAGAACAAAAGGGCCAGGACAAAAAGCTCTTGCTGGCGGGGAGTACCCCTGCCTCCCCATGTAATCCACCCGAGAGTCAAAGGTTGCAGGCTTGCTTGGCTGGGGAGAAGGGCTCTTGGCTTTTGGCAGCTCCAGCTGCCAGTGCCACTGCCCAAATGGCGTACGGACGAAGATTCCTCCCCGAGCAAAAGGGCCAGAACACAAAGCTCTTGCTGGCGGGGAGTACCCAGGCCTGCCTACCAAATCCACCCCAGAGCCAAAGGTTGCAGGCTTGCTTGGCTGGGGAGAAGGGCTCTTGGCTTTTGGCAGCTCCAGCTGCCAGTGCCACTGCCCAAATGGCGTACGGACAAAGATTCCTCCCAGAACAAAAGGGCCAGGACAAAAAGCTCTTGCTGGCGGGGAGTACCCCTGCCTCCCCACGTAATCCACCCGAGAGCCAAAGGTTGCAGGCTTGCTTGGCTGGGGAGAAGCGCTCTTGGCTTTTGACAGCTCCAGCTGCCAGTGCCACTGCCCAAATGGCGTACGGACGAAGATTCCACCCAGAGCGAAAGGGCCAGGACACAAAGATCTGGCTGGCCAGGAGTACCCTGGCCTGCCTACCAAATCCACCTCAGAGCCAAAGGTTGCAGGCTTGCTTGGCTGGGGAGAAGCGCTCTTGGCTTTTGGCAGCTCCAGCTGCCAGTGCCACTGCCCAAATGGCGTACGGACAAAGATTCCTCCCAGAACAAAAGGGCCAGGACAAAAAGCTCTTGCTGGCCAGGAGAACCCAGGCCTCCCCACGTAATCCACCCGAGAGCCAAAGGTTGCAGGCTTGCTTGGCTGGGGAGAAGGGCTCTTGGCTTTTGGCAGCTCCAGCTGCCACTGCCACTGCCCAAATGGCGTACGGACAAAGATTCCTCCCAGAACAAAAGGGCCAGGACAAAAAGCTCTTGCTGGCGGGGAGTACCCCTGCCTCCCCACGAAATCCACCCGAGAGCCAAAGGTTGCAGGCTTGCTTGGCTGGGGAGAAGCGCTCTTGGCTTTTGGCAGCTCCAGCTGCCAGTGCCACTGCCCAAATGGCGTACGGACGAAGATTCCTCCCAGAACAAAAGGGCCAGGACAAAAAGCTCTTGCTGGCGGGGAGTACCCCTGCCTCCCCACGAAATCCACCCGAGAGCCAAAGGTTGCAGACTTGCTTGGCTGGGGAGAAGCGCTCTTGGCTTTTGGCAGCTCCAGCTGCCAGTGCCACTGCCCAAATGGCGTACGGACAAAGATTGCTCCCAGAACAGAAGGGCCAGCACAAAAAGCTCTTGCTGGCGGGGAGTACCCAGGCCTCCCCACGTAATCCACCCGAGAGCCAAAGGTTGCAGGCTTGCTTGGCTAGGGAGAAGCGCTCTTGGCTTTTGGCAGCTCCAGCTGCCAGTGCCACTGCCCTAAAGGCGTACGGACGAAGACTCCACCCAGAGCTAAAGGGCCAGGACACAAAGATCTGACTGCCTAGGAGTACCCTGGCCTGGCTACCAAATCCAACCAAGAGCCAAAGGTTGCAGGCTTGCTTGGCTGGGGAGAAGGGCTCTTGGCTTTTGGCAGCTCCAGCTGCCAGTGCCACTGCCCAAACGGCGTACGGATGAAGATTCTACCCAGAGCGAAAGGGCCAGGACGCAAAGATCTGGTTGGCCAGGAGTACCCTGGCCTGCCTACCAAATCGACCCGAGACCCAAAGGTTGCAGGCTTGCTTGGCTGGGGAGAAGGGCTCTTGGCTTTTGGCAGCTCCAGCTGCCAGTGCCACTGCCCAAATGGCGTACGGACGAAGATTCCTCCCAGAACAAAAGGGCCAGGACAAAAAGCTCTTGCTGGCGGGGAGTACCCCTGCCTCCCCACGTAAACCACCCGAGAGCCAAAGGTTGCAGGCTTGCTTGGCTGGGGAGAAGCGCTCTTGGCTTTTGGCAGCTCCAGCTGCCAGTGCCACTGCCCAAATGGCGTACGGACAAAGATTCCTCCCAGAACAAAAGGGCCAGGACAAAAAGCTCTTGCTGGCGGGGAGTACCACTGCCTCCCCACGTAATCCACCCGAGAGCCAAAGGTTGCAGGCTTGCTTGGCTGGGGAGAAGGGCTCTTGGCTTTTGGCAGCTCCAGCTGCCAGTGCCACTGCCCAAATGGCGTACGGACAAAGATTCCTCCCAGAACAAAAGGGCCAGGACAAAAAGCTCTTGCTGGCGGGGAGTACCCCTGCCTACCCACGTAATCCACCCGAGAGCCAAAGGTTGCAGGCTTGCTTGGCTGGGGAGAAGCGCTCTTGGCTTTTGGCAGCTCCAGCTGCCAGTGCCACTGCCCAAATGGCGTACGGACAAAGATTCCTCCCAGAACAAAAGGGCCAGGACAAAAAGCTCTTGCTGGCGGGGAGTACCCCTGCCTCCCCATGTAATCCACCCGAGAGCCAAAGGTTGCAGGCTTGCTTGGCTGGGGAGAAGCGCTCTTGGCTTTTGGCAGCTCCAGCTGCCAGTGCCACTGCCCAAATGGCGTACGGACGAAGATTCCTCCCAGAACAAAAGGGCCAGGACAAAAAGCTCTTGCTGGCGGGGAGTACCCCTGCCTCCCCACGTAATCCACCCGAGAGCCAAAGGTTGCAGGCTTGCTTGGCTGGGGAGAAGCGCTCTTGGCTTTTGGCAGCTCCAGCTGCCAGTGCCACTGCCCAAATGGCGTACGGACGAAGATTCCACCCCGAGCGAAAGGGCCAGGACACAAAGATCTGGCTGGCCAGGAGTACCCTGGCCGGCCTACCAAATCCACCCAAGACCCAAAGGTTGCAGGCTTGCTTGGCTGGGGAGAAGGGCTCTTGGCTTTTGGCAGCTCCAGCTGCCAGTGCCACTGCCCAAATGGCATACGGACGAAGATTCCTCCCAGAACAAAAGGGCCAGGACAAAAAGCTCTTGCTGGCAAGGAGTACGCCTGCCTCCCCACGTAATCCACCTGAGAGCCAAAGGTTGCAAGCTTGCTTGGCTGGGGAGAAACGCTCTTGGTTTTTGGCAGCTCCAGCTGCCAGTGCCACTGCCCAAATGGCGTACGGACAAAGATTCCACCCAGAGCGAAAGGGCCAGGACAAAAAGCTCTTGCTGGCGGGGAGTACCCCTGCCTCCCCACGTAATCCACCCGAGAGCCAAAGATTGCAGGCTCGCTTGGCTGGGGAGAAGGGCTCTTGGCTTTTGGCAGCTCCAGCTGCCAGTGCCACTGCCCAAATGGCGTACGGACGAAGATTCCTCCCAGAACAAAAGGGCCAGGACAAAAAGCTCTTGCTGGCGGGGAGTACCCAGGCCTGCCTACCAAATCCACCCAAGACCCAAAGGTTGCAGGCTTGCTTGGCTGGGGAGAAGGGCTCTTGGCTTTTGGCAGCTCCAGCTGCCAGTGCCACTGCCCTAAAGGCGTACGGACGAAGATTCCACCCAGAGCAAAAGGGCCAGGACACAAAGATCTGACTGCCTAGGAGTACCCTGGCTTGGCTACCAAATCCAACCAAGAGCCAAAGGTTGCAGGCTTGCTTGGCTGGGGAGAAGGGCTCTTGGCTTTTGGCAGCTCCAGCTGCCAGTGCCACTGCCCAAATGGCGTACGGACAAAGATTCCTCCCAGAACAAAAGGGCCAAGACAAAAAGCTCTTGCTGGCGGGGAGTACCCAGGCCTCCCCATGTAATCCACCCGAGAGCCAAAGGTTGCAGGCTTGCTTGGCTGAGGAGAAGGGCTCTTGGCTTTTGGCAGCTCCAGCTGCCAGTGCCACTGCCCAAATGGCGTACGGACGAAGATTCCTCCCCGAGCAAAAGGGACAGGACAAAAAGCTCTTGCTGGCGGGGAGTACCCAGGCCTGCCTACCAAATCCACCCCAGAGCCAAAGGTTGCAGGCTTGCTTGGCTGGGGAGAAGGGCTCTTGGTCTTTGGCAGCTCCAGCTGCCAGTGCCCCTGCCCAAATGGCGTACGGACAAAGATTCCTCCCAGAACAAAAGGGCCAGGACAAAAAGCTCTTGCTGGCGGGGAGTACCCCTGCCTCCCCATGTAATCCACCCGAGAGCCAAAGGTTGCAGGCTTGCTTGGCTGGGGAGAAGCGCTCTTGGCTTTTGGCAGCTCCAGCTGCCAGTGCCACTGCCCAAATGGCGTACGGACGAAGATTCTACCCAGAGCGAAAGGGCTAGGACACAAAGCTCTTGCTGGCGGGGAGTACCCCTGCCTCCCCACGTAATCCACCCGAGAGCCAAAGCTTGCAGGCTTGCTTGGCTGGGGAGAAGTGCTCTTGGTTTTTGGCAGCTCCAGCTGCCAGTGCCACTGCCCAAATGGCGTACGGACAAAGATTCCTCCCCGAGCAAAAGGGCCAGGACACAAAGCTCTTGCTGGCGGGGAGTACCCTGGCCTGCCTACCAAATCCACCCCAGAGCCAAAGGTTGCAGGCTTGCTTGGCTGGGGAGAAGGGCTCTTGGCTTTTGGCAGCTCCAGCTGCCAGTGCCACTGCCCAAATGGCGTACGGACAAAGATTCCACCCCGAGCAAAAGGGCCAGAACACAAAGCTCTTGCTGGCGGGTAGTACCCAGGACTGCCTACCAAATCCACCCCAGAGCCAAAGGTTGCAGGCTTGCTTGGCTGGGGAGAAGGGCTCTTGGCTTTTGGCAGCTCCAGCTGCCAGTGCCACTGCCCAAATGGCATACGGACAAAGATTCCTCCCAGAACAAAAGGGCCAGGACAAAAAGCTCTTGCTGGCGGGGAGTACCCCTGCCTCCCCATGTAATCCACCCGAGAGCCAAAGGTTGCAGGCTTGCTTGGCTGGGGAGAAGGGCTCTTGGCTTTTGGCAGCTCCAGCTGCCAGTGCCACTGCCCAAATGGCGTACGGACGAAGATTCCTCCCAGAACAAAAGGGCCAGGACAAAAAGCTCTTGCCGGCGGGGAGTACCCCTGCCTCCCCATGTAATCCACCCGAGAGCCAAAGGTTGCAGGCTTGCTTGGCTGGGGAGAAGCGCTCTTGGCTTTTGACAGCTCCAACTGCCAGTGCCACTGCCCAAATGGCGTACGGACGAAGATTCCACCCAAAGCGAAACGTCCAGGACTCAAAGATCAGGCTGGCCAGGAGTACCCTGGCCTGCCTACCAAATCCACCCAAGACCCAAAGGTTGCAGGCTTGCTTGGCTGGGGAGAAGGGCTCTTGGCTTTTGGCACCTCCAGCTACCAGTGCCACTGCCCAAATGGCGTACGGACAAAGATTCCTCCCAGAACAAAAGGGCCAGGACAAAAAGCTCTTGCTGGCGGGGAGTACCCCTGCCCCCCACGTAATCCACCCGAGAGCCAAAGGTTGCAGGCTTGCTTGGTTCGGGAGAAGGGCTCTTGGCTATTGGCAGCTCCAGCTGCCAGTGCCACTGCCCAAATGGCGTACGGACAAAGATTCCACCCAGAGCGAAAGGGCCAGGACGCAAAGATCTGGCTGGCCAGGAGTACCCTGGCCTGCCTACCAAATCCACCCAAGTACCAAAGGTTGCAGGCTTGCTTGGCTGGGGAGAAGGGCTCTTGGCTTTTGGCAGCTCCAGCTGCCAGTGCCACTGCCCAAATGGCGTACGGACGAAGATTCCTCCCCGAGCAAAAGGGCCAGGACACAAAGCTCTTGCTGGCGGGTAGTACCCAGGCCTGCCTACCAAATCCACCCCAGAGCCAAAGGTTGCAGGCTTGCTTGGCTGGGGAGAAGGGCTCTTGGCTTTTGGCAGCTCCAGCTGCCAGTGCCACTGCCCAAATGGCGTACGGACAAAGATTCCTCCCAGAACAAAAGGGCCAGGACAAAAAGCTCTTGCTGGCGGGGAGTACCCCTGCCTCCCCACATAATCCACCCGAGAGCCAAAGGTTGCAGGCTTGCTTGGCTGGGGAGAAGGGCTCTTGGCTTTTGGCACCTCCAGCTGCCAGTGCCACTGCCCAAATGGCGTACGGACAAAGATTGCTCCCAGAACAAAAGGGCCAGGAGAAAAAGCTCTTGCTGGCGGGGAGTACCCCAGCCTCCCCATGTAATCCACCCGAGAGCCAAAGGTTGCAGGCTTGCTTGGCTGGGGAGAAGGGTTCTTGGCTTTTGGCACCTCCAGCTGCCAGTGCCACTGCCCAAATGGCGTACGGACGAAGATTACTCCCAGAACAAAAGGGCCAGGACAAAAAGCTCTTGCTGGCGGGGAGTACCCCTGCCTCCCCACGTAATCCACCCGAGAGCCAAAGGTTGCAGGCTTGCTTGGCTGGGGAGAAGGGCTCTTGACCTTTGGCAGCTCCAGCTGCCAGTGCCACTGCCCAAATGGCGTACGGACAAAGATTCCTCCCAGAACAAAAGGGCCAGGACAAAAAGCTCTTGCTGGCCAGGAGAACCCAGGCCTCCCCACGTAATCCACCCGAGAGCCAAAGGTTGCAGGCTTGCTTGGCTGGGGAGAAGGGCTCTTGGCTTTTGGCAGCTCCAGCTGCCAGTGCCACTGCCCAAATGGCGTACGGATGAAGATTCTACCCAGAGCGAAAGGGCCAGGACGCAAAGATCTGGTTGGCCAGGAGTACCCTGGCCTGCCTACCAAATCCACCCAAGACCCAAAGGTTGCAGGCTTGCTTGGCTGGGGAGAAGGGCTCTTGGCTTTTGGCAGCTCCAGCTGCCAGTGCCACTGCCCAAATGGCGTACGGACAAAGATTACTCCCAGAACAAAAGGGCCAGGACAAAAAGCTCTTGCTGGCGGGGAGTACCCCTGCCTCCCCATGTAATCCACCCGAGAGCCAAAGGTTGCAGGCTTGCTTGGCTGGGGAGAAGGGCTCTTGGCTTTTGGCAGCTCCAGCTGCCAGTGCCACTGCCCAAATGGCGTACGGACAAAGATTCCTCCCAGAACAAAAGGGCCAGGACAAAAAGCTCTTGCTGGCGGGGAGTACCCCTGCCTCCCCACGTAATCCACCCGAGAGCCAAAGGTTGCAGGCTTGCTTGGCTGGGGAGAAGCGCTCTTGGCTTTTGGCAGCTCCAGCTGCCAGTGCCACTGCCCAAATGGCGTACGGACGAAGATTCCACCCCGAGCGAAAGGGCCAGGACACAAAGATCTGGCTGGCCAGGAGTACCCTGGCCTGCCTACCAAATCCACCCAAGACCCAAAGGTTGCAGGCTTGCTTGGCTGGGGAGAAGGGCTCTTGGCTTTTGGCAGCTCCAGCTGCCAGTGCCACTGCCCAAATGGCATACGGACGAAGATTCCTCCCAGAACAAAAGGGCCAGGACAAAAAGCTCTTGCTGGCAAGGAGTACCCCTGCCTCCCCACGTAATCCACCTGAGAGCCAAAGGTTGCAAGCTTGCTTGGCTGGGGAGAAACGCTCTTGGTTTTTGGCAGCTCCAGCTGCCAGTGCCACTGCCCAAATGGCGTACGGACAAAGATTCCACCCAGAGCGAAAGGGCTAGGACACGAAGCTCTGGCTGGCGGGGAGTACCCAGGCCTGCGCACCTAATCCACCCGAGAGCCAAAGGTTGCAGGCTTGCTTGGCTGGGGAGAAGGGCTCTTGGCCTTTGGCAGCTCCAGCTGCCAGTGCCACTGCCCAAATGGCGTACGGACAAAGATTGCTCCCAGAACAGAAGGGCCAGCACAAAAAGCTCTTGCTGGCGGGGAGTACCCCTGCCTCCCCACGTAATCCACCTGAGAGCCAAAGGTTGCAGGCTTGCTTGGCTAGGGAGAAGGGCTCTTGGCTTTTGGCAGCTCCAGCTGCCAGTGCCACTGCCCTAAAGGCGTACGGACGAAGATTCCACCCAGAGCGAAAGGGCCAGGACACAAAAATCTGGCTGGCCAGGAGTACCCTGGCCTGCCTACCAAATCCACCCGAGAGCCAAAGGTTGCAGGCTTGCTTGGCTGGGGAGAAGGGCTCTTGGCTTTTGGCAGCTCCAGCTGCCAGTGCCACTGCCCAAATAGCGTACGGACGAAGATTCCTCCCAGAACAAAAGGGCCAGGACAAAAAGCTCTTGCTGGCGGGGAGTACCCCTGCCTCCCCACGTAACCCACCTGAGAGCCAAAGGTTGCAGGCTTGCTTGGCTGGGGAGAAGCGCTCTTGGCTTTTGGCACCTCCAGCTGCCAGTGCCACTGCCCAAATGGCGTACGGACGAAGATTCCTCCCAGAACAAAAGGGCCAGGACAAAAAGCTCTTGCTGGCGGGGAGTACCCAGGCCTCCCCATCTAATCCACCCGAGAGCCAAAGGTTGCAGGCTTGCTTGGCTGGGGAGAAGCGCTCTTGGCTTTTGGCAGCTCCAGCTGCCAGTGCCACTCCCCAAATGGCGTACGGACGAAGATTCCACCCAGAGCGAAAGGGCCAGGACACAAAGATCTGGCTGGCCAGGAGTACCCAGGCCTGCCTACCAAATCCACCCCAGAGCCAAAGGTTGCAGGCTTGCTTGGCTGGGGAGAAGGGCTCTTGGCTTTTGGCAGCTCCAGCTGCCAGTGCCACTGCCCAAATGGCGTACGGACAAAGATTCCTCCCAGAACAAAAGGGCCAGGACAAAAAGCTCTTGCTGGCGGGGAGTACCCCTGGCTCCCCACGCAATGCACTCGAGAGCCAAAGGTTGCAGGCTTGCTTGGCTGGGGAGAAGGGCTCTTGGCTTTTGGCAGCTCCAGCTGCCAGTGCCACTGCCCAAATGGCGTACGGACGAAGATTCCACCCAGAGCGAAAGGGCCAGGACACAAAGATCTGGCTGGCCAGGAGTACCCTGGCCTGCCTACCAAATCCACCCAAGACCCAAAGGTTGCAGGCTTGCTTGGCTGGGGAGAAGGGCTCTTGGATTTTGGCAGCTCCAGCTGCCAGTGCCACTGCCCAAATGGCGTACGGACAAAGATTCCTCCCAGAACAAAAGGGCCAGGACAAAAAGCTCTTTCTGGCGGGGAGTACCCCTGCCTCCCCATCTAATCCACCCAAGAGCCAAAGGTTGCAGGCTTGCTTGGCTGGGGAGAAGGGCTCTTGGCTTTTGGCAGCTCCAGCTGCCAGTGCCACTGCCCAAATGGCGTACGGACAAAGATTCCTCCCAGAACAAAAGGGCCAGGACAAAAAGGTCTTGCTGGCGGGGAGTACCCCTGCCTCCCCACGTAATGCACTCGAGAGCCAAAGGTTGCAGGCTTGCCTGGCTGGGGAGAAGGGCTCTTGGCTTTTGGCAGCTCCAGCTGCCAGTGCCACTGCCCAAATGGCGTACGGACGAAGAATCCTCCCAGAACAAAAGGGCCAGGACAAAAAGCTCTTGCTGGCGGGGAGTACCCAGGCCTGCCTACCAAATCCACCCAAGACCCAAAGGTTGCAGGCTTGCTTGGCTGGGGAGAAGGGCTCTTGGCTTTTGGCAGCTCCAGCTGCCAGTGCCACTGCCCTAAAGGCGTACGGACGAAGATTCCACCCAGAGCGAAAGGGCCAGGACACAAAAATCTGGCTGGCCAGGAGTACCCTGGCCTGCCTACCAAATCCACCCAAGACCCAAAGGTTGCAGGCTTGCTTGGCTGGGGAGAAGGGCTCTTGGCTTTTGGCAGCTCCAGCTGCCAGTGCCACTGCCCAAATGGCGTACGGACGAAGAATCCTCCCAGAACAAAAGGGCCAGGACAAAAAGCTCTTGCTGGCGGGGAGTACCCCTGCCTCCCCACGTAATCCACCCGAGAGCCAAAGATTGCAGGCTCGCTTGGCTGGGGAGAAGCGCTCTTGGCTTTTGGCACCTCCAGCTGCCAGTGCCACTGCCCAAATGGCGTACGGACGAAGATTCCACCCAGAGCGAAAGGGCCAGGACACAAAGATCTGGCTGGCCAGGAGTACCCAGGCCTGCCTACCAAATCCACCCAAGACCCAAAGGTTGCAGGCTTGCTTGGCTGGGGAGAAGGGCTCTTGGCTTTTGGCAGCTCCAGCTGCCAGTGCCACTGCCCTAAAGGCGTACGGACGAAGATTCCACCCAGAGCGAAAGGGCCAGGACACAAAAATCTGGCTGGCCAGGAGTACCCTGGCCTGCCTACCAAATCCACCCAAGACCCAAAGGTTGCAGGCTTGCTTGGCTGGGGAGAAGGGCTCTTGGCTTTTGGCAGCTCCAGCTGCCAGTGCCACTGCCCAAATGGCGTACGGACGAAGATTCCTCCCAGAACAAAAGGGCCAGGACAAAAAGCTCTTGCTGGCAGGGAGTACCCCTGCCTCCCCACATAATCCACCCGAGAGCCAAAGGTTGCAGGCTTGCTTGGCTGGGGAGAAGCGCTCTTGGCTTTTGGCAGCTCCAGCTGCCAGTGCCACTCCCCAAATGGCGTACGGACGAAGATTCCACACAGAGCGAAAGGGTCAGGACACAAAAATCTGGCTGGCCAGCAGTACCCTGGCCTGCCTACCAAATCCACCCAAGAGCCAAAGGTTGCAGGCTTGCTTGGCTGGGGAGAAGGGCTCTTGGCTTTTGGCAGCTCCAGCTGCCAGTGCCACTGCCCAAAGGCCGTACGGACAAAGATTCCTCCCAGAACAAAAGGGCCAGGACAAAAAGCTCGTGCTGGCGGGGAGTACCCAGGCCTCCCCATCTAATCCACCCGAGAGCCAAAGGTTGCAGGCTTGCTTGGCTGGGGAGAAGGGCTCTTGGCTTTTGGCAGCTCCAGCTGCCAGTGCCACTGCCCAAATGGCGTACGGACAAAGATTCCTCCCAGAACAAAAGGGCCAGGACAAAAAGCTCTTGCTGGCGGGGAGTACCCAGGCCTCCCCATCTAATCCACCCGAGAGCCAAAGGTTGCAGGCTTGCTTGGCTGGGGAGAAGCGCTCTTGGCTTTTGGCAGCTCCAGCTGCCAGTGCCACTCCCCAAATGGCGTACGGACAAAGATTCCTCCCAGAACAAAAGGGCCAGGACAAAAAGCTCTTGCTGGCGGGGAGTACCCCTGGCTCCCCACGCAATGCACTCGAGAGCCAAAGGTTGCAGGCTTGCTTGGCTGGGGAGAAGGGCTCTTGGCTTTTGGCAGCTCCAGCTGCCAGTGCCACTGCCCAAATGGCGTACGGACAAAGATTGCTCCCAGAACAGAAGGGCCAGGACAAAAAGCTCTTGCTGGCGTGGAGTACCCAGGCCTCCCCACGTAATCCACCCGAGAGCCAAAGGTTGCAGGATTGCTTGGCTGGGGAGAAGGGCTCTTGGCTTTTGGCACCTCCAGCTGCCAGTGCCACTGCCCAAATGGCGTACGGACGAAGATTCCTCCCAGAACAAAAGGGCCAGGACAAAAAGCTCTTGCTGGCGGGGAGTACCCCTGCCTCCCCACGTAATCCACCCGAGAGCCAAAGGTTGCAGGCTTGCTTGGCTAGGGAGAAGCGCTCTTGGCTTTTGGCAGCTCCAGCTGCCAGTGCCACTGCCCAAATGGCGTACGGACGAAGATTCCACCCAGAGCGAAAGGGCCAGGACACAAAAATCTGGCTGGCCAGGAGTACCCTGGCCTGCCTACCAAATCCACCCAAGACCCAAAGGTTGCAGGCTTGCTTGGCTGGGGAGAAGGGTTCTTGGCTTTTGGCAGCTCCAGCTGCCAGTTCCACTGCCCGAATGGCGTACGGACGAAGATTCCTCCCCAAGCAAAAGGGCCAGGACACAAAGCTCTGGCAGGCGTGGAGCACCCCTGCCTCCCCACCTAATCCTCCTGAGAGCCAAAGGTTGCAGGCTTGCTTGGCTGGGGAGAAGCGCTCTTGGCTTTTGGCAGCTCCAGCTGCCAGTGCCACTGCCCAAATGGCGTACGGACGAAGATTCCTCCCCGAGCAAAAGGGACAGGACAAAAAGCTCTTGCTGGCGGGGAGTACCCAGGCCTGCCTACCAAATCCACCCCAGAGCCAAAGGTTGCAGGCTTGCTTGGCTGGGGAGAAGGGCTCTTGGTCTTTGGCAGCTCCAGCTGCCAGTGCCACTGCCCAAATGGCGTACGGACAAAGATTCCTCCCAGAACAAAAGGGCCAGGACAAAAAGCTCTCGCTGGCGGGGAGTACCCCTGCCTCCCCACGTAATCCACCCGAGAGCCAAAGGTTGCAGGCTTGCTTGGCTGGGGAGAAGCGCTCTTGGCTTTTGGCAGCTCCAGCTGCCAGTGCCACTGCCCAAATGGCGTACGGACAAAGATTCCTCCCAGAACAAAAGGGCCAGGACAAAAAGCTCTTGCTGGCGGGGAGTACCCCTGCCTCCCCATGTAATTCACCCGAGAGCCAAAGGTTGCAGGCTTGCTTGGCTGGGGAGAAGGGCTCTTGGCTTTTGGCAGCTCCAGCTGCCAGTGCCACTGCCCTAAAGGCGTACGGACGAAGATTCCACCCAGAGCAAAAGGGCCAGGACACAAAGATCTGACTGGCTAGGAGTACCCTGGCCTGCCTACCAAATCCACCCCAGAGCCAAAGGTTGCAGGCTTGCTTGGCTGGGGAGAAGGGCTCTTGGCTTTTGGCAGCTCCAGCTGCCAGTGCCACTGCCCAAATGGCGTACGGACGAAGATTCCTCCCAGAACAAAAGGGCCAGGACAAAAAGCTCTTGCTGGCGGGGAGTACCCCTGTATCCCCACATAATCCACCTGAGAGCCAAAGGTTGCAGGCTTGCTTGGCTGGGGAGAAGGGCTCTTGGCTTTTGGCAGCTCCAGCTGCCAGTGCCACTGCCCAAATGGCGTACGGACGAAGATTCCACACAGAGCAAAAGGGCCAGGACGCAAAGATCTGCTTGGCGGGGAGTACCCAGGCCTGCCTACCAAATCCACCCGAGAGCCAAAGGTTGCAGGCTTGCTTGGCTGGGGAGAAGGGCTCTTGGCCTTTGGCAGCTCCAGATGCCAGCGCTACTGCCCAAATGGCGTACGGACAAAGATTCCTCCCAGAAAAAAAGGGCCAGGACAAAAATCTCTTGCTGGCCAGGAGTACCCCTGCCTCCCCACATAATCCACCCGAGAGCCAAAGGTTGCAGGCTTGCTTGGCTGGGGAGAAGCGCTCTTGGCTTTTGGCAGCTCCAGCTGCCAGTGCCACTGCCCAAATGGCGTACGGACGAAGATTCCACCCAGAGCGAAAGGGCTAGGACACGAAGCTCTTGCTGGCGGGGAGTACCCAGGCCTGCCTACAAAATCCACCCGAGAGCCAAAGGTTGCAGGCTTGCTTGGCTGGGGAGAAGGGCTCTTGGCCTTTGGCAGCTCCAGATGCCAGCGCTACTGCCCAAATGGCGTACGGACAAAGATTCCTCCCAGAAAAAAAGGGCCAGGACCAAAATCTCTTGCTGGCCAGGAGTACCCCTGCCTCCCCACATAATCCACCCGAGAGCCAAAGGTTGCAGGCTTGCTTGGCTGGGGAGAAGGGCTCTTGGCTTTTGGCAGCCAAAGATTCCACCAAGAGCGAAAGGGCTGGCCACAGAGTGCCCAGGCTGTCCCACACACTGCACCTGAAAGCCAAACCTCACAAGCTTTCTGTCCTGGGAAACAGGGCTGCTGTCCCCCCTTTGGTCAGTCCCACCCCGCCATTTTAGCAGCCCCCCCCCAAAACCCGATCCGAATGAGGATTCCTCGCAGGGAAAAGGTGCCAGCACAGAAAGCCCTGCCCGCTCACGGACACCCCAGGCTGCGCCACACACTGCACCTGAAAGCCAAACCTCACAAGCTTTCTGTCCCGGGAAACAGGGCTGCTGTCCCCCCTTTGGTCAGCCCAGCCCCGCCATTTCCGGCCACCCGATCCAAATCCGACCCAAATGAGGATTCCTCGCAGGGAAAAGGTGCCAGCACAGAAAGCCCTGCCTGCCCAAAGAGTGCCCAGGCTGCGCCACACACTGCACCTGAAAGCCAAAACACACAAGCTTTCTGTCCCAGGAAACAGGGCTGCTGTCCCCCCTTTGGTCAGCCCCGCCCCGCCATTTTAGCAGCCCCCCCAAAACCCGATCCAAATGAGGATTCCTCGCAGGGAAAAGGTGCCAGCACAGAAAGCCCTGACTGCCCACGGACAACCCAGGCTGCCCCACATACTGCACCTGAAAGCCAAACCTCACAAGCTTTCTGTCCCGGGAAACAGGACTGCTGTCCCCCCTTTGGTCAGCCCCGCCCCGCCATTGCCGGCCACCCCACACAAATGCGATCCAAATGAGGATTCCTCGCAAGGAAAAGGTGCCAGCACAGAAAGCCCTGGCTGCCCACGGACACCCCAGGCTGCGCCACACACTGCACCTGAAAGCCAAACCTCACAAGCTTTCTGTCCCGGGAAACAGGGCTGCTGTCCCCCCCTTTGGTCAGCCCCTCCCCGCCATTTTTGCAGCCCCCCCAAACCCGATCCAAATGAGGATTCCTCGCAGGGAAACGGTGCCAGCACAGAAAGCCCTGGCTGCCCACAGAGTGCCCAGGCTGTCCCACACACTGCACCTGAAAGCCAAACCTCACAAGCTTTCTGTCCCGGGAAACAGGGCTCCTGTTCCCTGTAACAGAGAGATAACATTCAAATGCCAAAAAGGATTTTTCGCCAGTGTTTCTGCCTGACAAAAACGTCCTAGCAAAACTCCTGTGTCAGTTTTTCACCGGAACTTCTCACCAGAGTCTTTCCACGGCAGTTTTCCTGCCAAAGGATCCTGGGATTGTCCAGCCTTATCATATCTCTGCCAACATCTGAACAGGGCTAGGTGCCAAAACACCACAGGCTACCTCCTGAAACACTATAAAAGCTGAAGAGAAATTTGGGAAAACCAGGGAAAGAGGAGTCAGCAAGAGATTTTGGCTATACCAGCTGAAAAATCTTGTCTCCGCCTCGCCCTCACCTTTTCTTTTTCTCCGCCGCCGTAAAACTGCCTGCCCGTCACCAGAGACTGAACCTCTGCCGTCCGGAATTGCACCGGGACCCTCCGTGCTACTCTGGGTGAGTTTTCCACCCTAACCCCATTTCTGAGAGGTACGGCAGGACCGAGACCTCTGCACAAGCCTGAGACTGGGCCGGGGGGAGCGACGGCGTGAGCTGCGGAGAAGCCACATCCCGGCTGCATTCCAGACCCCCTGCAGCTAAAGAGATAACATCACCGAATAGCGGCGGTGGAGCCAGAGAGAAAGAAAAAAGGCGAAAGCTGCTTCTTTCTCTCCCTCTCCCCCCCACACTCCACAAGTCAGCTCGGACGAATAGGGAGTTTTTCGGTGGTAATCTTTTTCTGGGCTTCTAAAAAGTAATCTTAGCATTTTCTAACCTTTTCTGATTTTTTCCTCTTTCTCTTTGCATCTCTTAGCAATTAATAAAAGCAGTTTTGGCATCAACAGTTAACTTGTATGAGTTTTAATTTTGCTCAAGGGAACATTCGAATATAAAAATTCTTTCTGCAACATTTTAGCAGGTAACACCTCCCCAAACCCGATCCAAATGAGGATTCCTCGCAGGGAAAAGGTGCCAGCACAGAAAGCCCTGGCTGCCCACCTTATACCAAAAGTGGGCCATTAGCTGAACTTGACAGACACACGGCAAAGCTTTTCTTTCCATTATTGAACTGCACCCCGCCTATTGATGAAGTGCTCCACTTAAACTCTCAGTCCTATTCCAGAAAAACCATTAGCCGCAGACCTACCTCATAGGCCACCAACGACAGCTGGGAAGGAGAGTGGTTCTTCTCTTTTACTCCCTCTGCCTGGACGACCTGCTGCTCCAAGTGCCCTGCCTTACTAACATGGCACACTCCTCTTTGCCTGCTCAAATTTCTATCACCCAGAAACCACCTGGACTCCACCCCCCGGTCAGCTGATTATGCCTCTCAAGGCAGCCGGGCTGAGCCGGGCTGAGCTGAGAGCAGTTTCCCCACAAACGCCCTCAGCTGCATTCAATGAGGAGATGATTAGAGCTTGCAGTGCAGCTCCGTTCACCTGCGCTGAACTGAAAGGAGCTCCTCCATGAAGTAAAAATCTCCGAGGAAGAACCTCAACTCGTCTCCTGGTTACCTCACAAGGTCCTTAGGTGCAGATGAGCTGATGTGGCTTGCTCGAATACCAGGAAACAGACCACTTACTCCCCACAGAGTGCCCAGGCTGCGCCACACACTGCACCTGAAAGCCAAAGCTCACAAGCTTTCTGTCCTGGGGCATAGGGCTGCTGTCCCAATGTTTCTTGCAAATCCCACCTTCCTGCCTTTGCCAAGTTAGGCAATATCAGCCTTTCCTTGGCTATGAGAAGTTTCCTTTATTTTTAAAAAAGCAGAATAATTCCAAGGACTGTCTGCTAAGCAGAAGCAGGGGGGTGACAGAAGGCAGTGGGGTGTAAGCCCTGCTGGTACCCCAGCTTTTCCCTTTGCCTCTTCCTGACCTGGTTGCTGTTTGTCCTGCCAGGCCAGGGATCCTGAATCCCTCCAAGGGTCCTGGAATTGATGAACTAGAGGTGTAACTGAGGCTGGGTTTTACCCCAATTAAAGAGGAGGTGCTGAACCAGCCCAGCATACGGAACCTCTGCCCTCATAGAGCAACTGGGAACAACTAAGGGGTTTTACAGAAATGCCAGTAGGATAAAGGGTTTGGATGAGCTTTCCCAGCAGCCAGTGCCCTGCTGTGTCTGCCCACAGATCTGTTTTCTGTCTGTATTTCCTGCAGCCGACTCCAAGCAGAATGGGATGGTGTCTTAAAAGCTGGTGGGGTGGGAAAGGGGAAGATCTGTGTTAATTTACAATTCCACAAGATTATCCTTTCAGTCTGTTTTACTTTTGGAGTGTGAAGAACAAGGGGAAGTGGGGTGCAGTGGGGAACCAGTGGAATCCAGCAGGCAACTAAAACTAAGCTGGACAATGCTTTTCTCTTTTTCCTTCTTTTCTTTTCCCCGTTCCTACAGAAACTATGTGAAGGATAATTTTAATGTGTGGGAGATGATAATTTTAATGTGTGAGAGAGCAGTGGGAATGTTCTAAGAGCTTTTACACGTTTCTTTCACAGTCTGACTGCCCCTACTCAGAAAAAGCCCCAAGTATTAAAATACCAATGGACATCACGGAGCAGGAACCTTTCCTAAGTGATAGCAAACCTGCTGACAGTGAGTAGAACTAACCTCTCACATGCCTGCTTGACTCTGACTTGCACTATAAATATGTATCTATATATTTAGAGTGATTTTTTTTTTATTTTTTAATCTTTCCTTTTACTTGAGAAGTACTTTTTCTTGTTCTATTTTTTTTCCTCTCTTTTTTAATTTCCAGGCCTCTGCTTTATGACAGATTTTGCTTTTGTGAGCTTTTTGTTTTGTTTTGGTTTTTTTTTCCTTTGCTGGTTACAAAATCAATGTTGTTCCTTCTGCTGCCTCCAGCTTAAGTGCTTTTCTCCCCTCCCCTCCCCTCCCCCTTGGTGTTAACCTGCTGATGGTGGGATTTATTTTTTTCCTCTGAGTCTGGTGTTCTGGATTTGCAGCGCTGTCCTGTCACTGTTTGTTTCCTTAGGTGCCAAGCAGTTGCAAAAAAAATCAGCACTTAACAGAGTAATTAATTATTTGTGTCATTAAGCTGCCCAGGCAGGGATCAGTTGGTCATTAACTTATTTCCCTTCTTAGATGATTTGCTTTTGTGCTCTTCTCTTGGTTTTAATTTCTCATGTTAATATCCATAAATGCTGATTGTAATCTTTATTTTCAGTCATTCCCACTTTACATTTTCCTCTTTTAAGTGAGGAATCACAGCTGACCTTGGCTTTTTTGCCTTTGAGCTGACTTTTTAATATACTAAGGGTGTCCTATACTGTTTTGTTGTGAGTTGGGAGGGGAGAAATACAAATCAGAGCAATAAATTAGTGCTGCTGCCAGACTGGTAATTCCTGGGAGTAGGACCTAAACCCCTAGGTGATAAATCCTTAAATTATCCTTCGGGTTTAAGAGCTGGGACCCAAGTCCCTTTCCTTTTGGTGGCATAGAGAGGCCTTGGGCAACACGGAGCATTGCTCTGTGGGTTTTAGATACAGAAGTATCTAAAAGTTCTACCTCTTATTTCTAGATGCCAGGCTTTCTGTAAAAAATGTATTGTACCATATATAATGTGATTTTTACAAAAAACCAAACCCACCACACCACAATCTCCAGGACGTGGCACAGGGCTGGATCGGTTCCATTAACACCTTCTGCTCCGAAGCATCTGGCTGCTTTAGGGTTATGTTGGTTTTATGGGTTTTATTTTTTATGAGTAATCTTTGCTGTGAAGGAGACGGGATGTGATCCGCATCCTCCTGCATCCCACACCATCATCTGTGGAATTTACCCGAAATCTTGGCTACTCAGCTTCTCGGCCCCAGACCCGGCAATGCAGCAGGACCAAGCAGAAAACGTTTCAAATATTATTAAAGTGATTTTTTTTTCCAGTAATATAAACCATGAAATTCCTTATAACATTATAGTATTTTACAGTTTTATGAAGCTTTCTATTGTGACTTTTATGGAATCAAAAGATGAAATGATGAGATACTTTAGCATTTATATTTTTCAAAATGAAATGTATACTGAAAATAAAGTAGCTTTATGCATTTATGGGAGAGTTCATGTCCATTTTCGCTCCTTATGTGTCGAGTCTTGTCTGACCGAATTGAGATCTGAGGATCACTGTGGTGGTATGGGGGAGTGGCTGGCAATTTGGAAGCAGGCGTCATTGGTTCGCCTGGATTGCCAAGGAGCAGCACGGAGATGAGCCCACTGGTGCCAGGGGTGCCACCTCCTTCAGGAAGCAGGCGGTGGGTGCAGGGGAGATGCAGCAGGTGGAGACCATGGAGAGGAAGGTCCTGGTGGAGACCATGGAGAGGAAGGTCCTGGTGGAGCCCAGGAGCACAGGCAGAGGCGCCTGGCTGTAGCTGCTGCCGTACTCGTCCAGATACCTGCGGCAGGGGCGGGACGAGGAGACCCGGCACCCCGGGATCGGGAGCAGGAGCTGCGGGATTTAGGGGCGTTGGGGCTGCCCGGGGATGGGAGCCCTCTCCGGCTACCGGGAACGGCGAGTCCGCACTGCAGGACTTGACCGACAGGGCCGAGGACTGCGGGAGGGACAAGTGGTTATGGCCACCCACGACACACTCTCTCACCCCAGCCGTGGTTTGGGGTACATCCCCCGCTTTTGGGTCGCGCCCCGGGGCTGCAGTCCCGGCCGTGCCCACCGGGGTCACCGCTCTCCCGTGCCAAGGCACAGCCCCGGCTCCCCCGGCCCGAGCGGGACCGTGTCCCGTTCCCTGGGGGTTCCCAGCCCCAATCCCACCTCGGGGGGAGAGGCGGCACCGGCCAGGACCCGCAGCGGGCACGGGCGGGGCCCGGGAACGAGCCCCGGGAACAAACCCCCGAGCACGGACCCCCGGGAACGAGCCCCTGGACTTAAGAGTAAGGGGTTTGAAATCCTCAAAAGCTCAGTGATGACAGAACAGTGTCACTGCCTTTATCAGCTCATCTCTAAATTCAACATGGCACAAGAAGCTGTGCAGAAATACCCATCTCAACAAAGATCTCCCAGAGCAGTTCGAATCCAAGGGTGCTTCACTTCAGCTGTGCACAAGCACCACTCCTGCTCACCTCCGTGCTGTGTTTGACAGAGTCTGACAGAACATTCCTTTGGGGAACCTGCTGGTTCCTGCTCACGAGGAGGCTGATACATCAGACTTACTGCCTGAGGTACAAAACACTCTCCAGAGTAATCACCCCAACAACTGTATCAGATAGAAACACATCCTTAGAAATAACAATTGCAATGCCAGGGTTTCATGTTTTAAACATTCTGTCTCTCCCTCCAGAGTTCTCCTGGGAATGTAGGGATGGTGTTTAAGAGCAGCATAAGGAAAACTGACAGTCACTGTTCCACACTTTCCAGGATAGCAACACTGCCAAACTGAGCTTGTAACATAGACCCTCTCAGGATAGTTTGTAGATCTCATTAAATGCTAATTCTTCATGAGAAGAATCAGGACAGGGAGGCTGATTTAACACCTAGAGGGATTCGTGGGCTACAATGAGGACACTGACCACAAGCCTGGTGCTCCTGAAAAGAGCAGGTATTGACCTGACAAGTGCCTCAGATCGATCTGTGACAAGAAGTGGGAGGTGGAGTTGGTACCAGAGTCGCTGTCCCTTCACACACAGTTAGTCAGTGGCCTGCAGAAAAGAAGGGGGTTCCTGCCTGCTGCTCTGCCCTGTCACTGCCCCGTTCCCTGGGAAAGTGCAGCTCTTGTCACTGCAGTGTAAAGGTGGGGAAAAGGCAGCGAGAGAAAGGCAGCCCAGCTTGGGGGGTGACCCTCCCTTCCTTCAGCTGCTGGGAAACGTGGCCGGGGGTCCCTCAGAGGCACTCCAGCTGAGGAGCTGCACCACTGCCAGAGGGACTTGGCAGTGACGGGGCAAGGGGCTTTGGCCTCAGCACTGAAACGCTGCCAGGACCTGTCCCTGCTGTGCAGGTCCGTGGGGCTGCAGGACACGGTGTCACACAGCGCACACGGCCACTGGGTCCTGCCAGCTCCTCCAGCCTGTGCTTCCTGATTGCCGGGGATTTTAGGGGCCACCTGTCTCCAGGGATGGGCAGGGAAACAGAGATTTCCTGTGACAGGGAGCAAGATTTCCTGTGACAGGGCCTTGCCAAGGCAAGCAAATCGCCTGGGCTTCAGGTGCCCGTGTGCAATTCCATCTCCAGGCTGTCTCCCCCAGCAGCAGGTTCCTGTCCCCAGTTCCCGATCTCCCTCAGCTGAGCGGGCGGGGCGGGGCCGCAGGGCCAGGCGGGCTGGGATTGGGCGGCGGCGCTCGAGCGCTGATTGGGCAGCGCTGGCGGCCCGCGGTATAAAGGGCCGGCGGGGCGGGTGCGGTCGGTTGTGTGTGAGGGCTGAGGGTGGTGCCCCGCTGGTGCCCGGGCTGCGGAGGGGAGAGCGCCTTGGCCGCTGGGTTATGGAGCGGGGGAGCCGGGGGGCGTTTAGGGGCGCCTTGTGCTGGGCAGCGGGGGCCGGGTAAGCCCCTTCCCTGCCGGGTGACCCCGGGGGAGCCGTGGCAGGGCTGCGGGGCTGGTTGTCTGAAAAAGGTGGAAGCTCTGTTGGCCTCTGTTGACACCTGCACCAAAGGAGATGCAAATTTTCCCCCTCTTGGTTGCAGGCTTCACAAAGCTTCACAAGCTTCCTTTCCCAGGAAAGGAAGTTTTAGATTCCAACTCACCTTTATGCTAAAGGTTTCCTTGTTCTCTCAGCAGGATGTCGAGTGCCACCGTGTCCCTGAGGTTCCCCTTTCTGCTGTTGGGAGAGCACAAGGTGGATGGAGAGGATCCCCAGCCATCTGCAGGCAAAAGGGACTCGCACAACTGCAGTTTTCCTACAGCCCTCATGAGGGGGACTTTGAGGGTACCATGGGTAATGTGCCAGCTCTCCTGCTGGAGTTTTCATCTTCTGCTATATTTGAACATAAAGAGTAAAACAAAAGTCAGGTGTGTTCTGGAGTATGTTACACTCGTGCAAAGCTCCATCCCTCTGTTTATTTTCTGTTCTGGAAAGCACAGTCTGGGGTTCCTGGGCACTCCCTATTAAATGATTCCATGAAAATAATTTTGTACTGAAAGGAGAAAGGAGCTGTCTGTGGGAGGTCAGATGTCCCTGAAAAACCTTGATGTTTTTTCACTCAGTAAGCTCTTAAAATATCTCAAAGTGGGTAGGAATGCCTGGCTTCTAAAACTCACCAGCTGAGTCTTAGAGGCTTCTTTGAAGAGCTGAGTTCAGGCAGCAGAATTGCCCCCCCAGGAGGGACTCTGTGCCTGCTCTCCCGTGGCTCCAAGGGATCTCTGGCCCTTCACGCCGGCACCGAGATTTTCTCGGGAAGGGCCTCAGATCCCCGGACCAGTCTGGGACACAGGCAAGATCCCCCTGCATTTTAGGACCAAATTGGGCCCCCCTGGAGGGACAGTGCTGTTGGTACCCCCCGGGTTGGGGCACCCCGAGGACTCCAGCGCGCACCGAAAGGATTATTCGGGGAGATCCTCGGGGTGCCCGGCCCTGGGGAGCTCAAAGCAAGGTCCCTGCAATGGATTCAGGCATTGCTGAGAGTATCCCAGGGGTAGCTGTCCCTGCTAGACATGGAGCTCTCTAATGGACTGTAATTGTGTTCTAAAAGTGGTGCTCCAAGTGCCAAAGCAGTGTGGGATTGGGATTAAGAAATGAGCAGTGATGGTCCAATTGGCTGTTTTCTCTTGAATGTAATGGTAAGAGCTGCAGGAGTGCCAGGTGTGTGTTCCAGTCCCCAGCATTTGGTTTGCACATGTCCTGGTCAGACACAGGTCCAACTTCTCCAGTCCTTAACACAACAAAGAGGGAATGAAGGACTGGCAGTGTTAAGGTGATTGGTGTGACAGGGGTTAAACTGGGAAAACATTAGGGAATTCCTCGGTTGGTCTATTTGCCAGACTCACCCAAACCTGTGTTAGGAAGAGATGGACTGGAAAAGTTGAGGAAGCAATGAAATGGAAAACTGGGGATAATGAAACTGTAATTGCTGCAACTAAATGTGTCCAAGCAGCAGCTCTTGTTGTGCAGGGAATAACTCCTGTCAGCAGCAAGGTCCCGACTGAAGTGGCAGCTGCAGTTGTTCCTGTGGTGTGGGCCAGTGGAACTGCAGGAGAGTGGGAGAGGGCAGAACCTGTGGGTATTACCCCTGATGTGGGATCTATATGGGTAAGGCAAACCCAGTATTCTTTAAAATCAGAATGCCAGCTTGGATTGGTTGCAGTAACAGCTAAATTGGCTCATCCTGGTTTGCTTGTAGGACGTGAATGCAAGAACCTGCCAAGTAAACCAGTGGCCAAGATGATTGATCAGTGCAGGACCTGAGAGAACCCCTGTAAGTGACAACCTCGAGCAGTTTCCAGTACTGGATTGAAAAGATGGCCTTTGCTGCATCTACTTGAGCAAGGAAAGCCAAGAAACCTTTGCTTTTGAAGGAGAAAATCCAGAAAGCGGGAAGGAAGAAAAGAAGCTCCCTGACTCCTCCTGAGCCCCAGACAGCCCATGAACTGCCTTGCTGGGAATGGTAGGATGGGGTGGACTCTGGATTGCTCCCTCTGGATGTGTGGTAAGACTGTTCTGCCAACTTTTCCGACAGCCTGTAAGCATTTGCTGCCTTGGTTAGATGGTGCAAGGGCAGCCTTTAAGCAGCTAAAGCATTCCCTGAGGAGAGCTCTGGGTCTGCCAGATGTCTCAGAACTGTTGGAATCATCTTTGGTGGGGAGGGCAAACAAAGGCCAAGGTGTGCAGTGACCCCCCTGAGAAGGGACTTTGAGTTAATGGCATCCCTGCAAGTGAACTGTGTGGGCTGTTCCCCCTGTAGGGCAGGTGATAGTCCCAGCTACAGTGATGGGAAAAATAGTTAAAAGAGAGCCCCAAAAGCTGGAAATCCTCTTGGAGGCTCTTGGCAAACAGAGTTTTCTGAGTTCCCCCTGAAAGAAGAACAGTGATAGTTTTGAGTGGTGGTAGATCCTTTGAATAGATAGCCTTGAGTGTGTCCTTGTTGCACCAGTAGGCCTTGTCCAACTCCCCATCTTCCAGGAGATACACATATTAAAGTTTAAAATGATCCTTTTCCTAATCCTTTGTTGTCTTGAGGCTCTCCCCTGCAGGAACTCCAGGAACTCCTGGTGCCACCTGGGCCGATGGATTGGACGCCCCAGCCCCTCCGTTCCTGCCCAGCCCCTGGGTCCGTGTCCAGTGGTGGCACTGCCAGCCCTGCAGGTGAAGTGGGAAGGGCCTTTCCAGGTCTTGTGGGTCACATTGATAGAAGCTAAATTTGCAGAAAAAGGACCTGGGGTCTGTTATTCTTGAGTTCAGAAAGCTCCTTTTGGTTGGTGAGCAGGACAAAGTGGATCCTTCAGAGTTCCCATCTGTGTTTGTGTCTCAGCCTGTGTTAGGATTCAGGGCTGTAGCTGTTGTTGTCACTGAGGAGTCAAACTATGCTTTAAATAATGAGACACTGGCCTGATGGCCAAGTGTGAGGAAAAAAGGGGGAATGATATCTGAGTGTTGAGATGTAACAAGATCTGATCCTTTTTGCAGTGGGATGTAGCCTGGAAACTGCAGAGAGCTGAGCCAAGGGATTGAAAGGGACCAAGCAAGGGAGGTGAAGAAAGAAGGAAGAAGGGAAGTGAGGCAGCAGCCAAGCAGCAGCAAGTTGCTGTGTAAGCAGGTGAGTTGTGTTGAGGTTCCTAAGGCAGGCACTGAGGACTTTGAGGGCTCCAGACAGAGCAGACCTGGGAAGGCCCTCGGTGACGCCCCTCTGAGACCTTCGAAGTGTAGGCGTGTATGGTAATGAGTGTTGGAAAATGTCCTGACTGTGGAACAGGAATGCAGGGAAGGAAAATGAATCCTCCTGTAATGCTGACCCCTCCCATCATCTGCAGTGGAGATAGCTCTGTGTGCCCTTTGGGAACTGATTGCCAGGACAACTGGTGGGCTGGAATGATTCAAGAGCATAGGAATACAAGATTGCCTGGCTTCTGAAACTCACCAGTTGTGTCTCAGAGGTTCTTGTAAGAAATTTTAGACAATACCTGAACTTCTAGTGTGTACTTCTGAGTTCAGTTGGAAAGAGATTGTCCAGGGAACAAGTATCTTTCTCATTCCAAGAAGTTGCACTTGATGAACTTCCCCTCTGAGCTGATGCCCTTGGCAGGAGAAGTGCTCAGCAAGGAGGCTCTTTGCTCCTAGGCAGGAAGAAAGGCCAGTGCCCTTCCTCCCCAAGGCCCAGCCCAGCAGGGCTGGCAGGAGCTGCTGGTGTGGCTGCTCTTTGGGTTCTCAGCTGTGGCTGTGGGGTGGTGACATCGTGTTCCTGCCTGTGCTCCAGGGCAGCCAAAAGCCCCAGCCCAGCCCCTGGGCCTTTCTGGGAGCCTGAGCTATTGTAGTACTGGGGATGGGGGTTTGGGTTTTTGTTTCCCTAAAAGTAGAACCATTGGGGGGGATCTCTTATCTCACAGTTGTTGTTGTTTTGATATCTTAATTAATTACAACTTGAGAAGAAAACCTTGTGTAACTTAGGAACTGACTTGCACTGGTTACACTGAAAGTGCCAAGGAGTTGTAGTGTCCACTAGATTGTTTGTACTGAAGCAGTTTGGTGTTTACAGAGGGATAATAACTCCTGTCAGCAGTAAGGTCCTGACTGAAGTGGCAGCTGCAGTTGTTCCTGTGGTGTGGGCCAGTGGAATTCCAAGAAATGGACAAGGACAGAAGCTGTAAGAATTACCCCTAAGGCAGAGTCTCTCCTGGTAAGGCAAACCCAGTATCCTTTAAAATTAGGAAGCCAAACTGGATTGGTTGCAGTAACAGTTAAATTTGCTGATCATGGTTTGATAGTAGAATGTGAATGGAAGGACCTGTAAAGAAAGGAAATGGGAAAGATGATGGATTGCTGGGAGCAGGGGCTGGCAGACAGTGGGATGGATGTTTGGTTGTGTTTGGGAATGAGCAGCTTGACCTGCCCAGGGTTGTCTGTGCTGGGGGTGGGTTTGGGTCCTGTGTGGCCACAGGTCTGTGCAGCAGCTGGAGCCTGGGCAGGTCTGGGGGCTGTGGTGTGCCAGGCTGCTGAGTTTGTTTTGCCTGTTTCCTTGGAGTGTCCCAGTGTCCCTGCTTGGCTGTTTGTTGCCCTGCAGGCAGAAGAGCCCAGGCCTGAGCTGGCTGAGTGTTGGTGTGAGCCAGAGTGGGTGTCCCTGCCCTGGGGCCAGTCCCCAGAGCTGCCTTTGGCATCCCCTGCTGAAGGGTGGGAGCTGCCCAGAGCCAGCAGCATCCAGCTGGAGGATCCAGGAGGATGCAGCTCTGCTTTGCTGGGAG
>NW_026990932.1:0-33020 GCF_036250125.1 Pseudopipra pipra
AGTGCACGTGAGCCCGCTGCAGAGGAGCTGCCCGGGACTCCGGGAGCACCAGGGACAATCCCCTCCTGACAGGTAGGCTGCAGACAAGCCTGCATTTTTCAGTTTTTCTGCTTGAGAACAGACAAGCCAAGGACCTAGAGGCCAGAGGGATCAAGAATGAGACAATGGAAGTCAATGGCCAGAATGGATCGTCTGGCCTGTTCTGGTCGGTGCCCCACCTCGAGGGACACAGCCCAAGGCCTGCTGGGTGCCAGGTCAGTGCCAGAGAGGGGCAGAGCAGGAACAGGGCCACCCGCTGCCCTGGCCCCCCGTGGCCCCTACCCTCCCACTCCTTTCCCCAGCTGTGTGCCCACTGTGTCCAGATGCAGGTGGGTTTCCCACCAGCACAGCCAACTTCCCTCTGTGGCCAGGGCTCTCCCTTTTTCCATTTGTCCAGCCTCATCTGTGAGATCCCACATCCTGTTCCACTGCTGCAGCCTCCAGCTGGGGTGAAGGATGGGTCCCAGCATGGAGCAGAAGGTGCTCTCTGTGCCCAACCTGTCTCGTATGAAACAGTGCAGTGGCACTTTGAAGAAGTCTGCAAAATTCTGGATGAAATAATAGCTGGGAAGCTGGCACTGCCAATAATTCCTGTACTGGATGGAAGCTGCCTGGTGCCCTGGGAGCTGCCAAGCCCTCTGGCCGGCCATGGGGCTGTGCCTGGAGATGCAGTGTGCCAGGGGACGTGGTGTACCAGGGGATGCTGTGTGCCCAGGGACATTCCCAGTGTGCCCACTGCCCAGGGGGTCCCACTGTCCTGAGGACAGCAGCACCCATGGCACCAGGGACAGGTTGTGGTGGGGTTGATGCCAGACACGGCAGCCGGACTTTGCTTTCCAATAGTGTTTGTTCACCTCAGACTCCCTGTGGAAGATGATGAGGGTGATGGAAATATCACTGACAGCTTTCAAGGCTCAAACAAACATGGAAAGTTTGATTCCTGGAACAAAGAGAGGTTTGTTTCCTGTGGGTAGCATTGCATCAGTCGATGGGGAGGTGTTTGCAGGGTGACCTTCCTGCTCCAGCAGCAGAGGGAAGCGATCCTCATGCCCCAAGAGCCAGGAGAGCCAGCCTTGGGACGCTGGCCATGGGACAGGGAGTTTGTCCAGAGTAAAGATTTCCAGCATTTCCGAGTGCTTTAGTTGCTGTGGTTTCTTTGCTCTTCATTTAAGTGTTTAAGTGGTTCCTGTGGGCATCACATTCCTGTCCTGCACACAGCCTGAGCAGATCCACAGGCAGCAGGACCAGGGACTGCACAGCACCTGAGGGCACAGGGCTGCTGGCACAGGACTCTGCTCAGCACAGTGGGGGACTGCAGGGGGCACATCGGCGGGGGGGCTCCAGGACGGGGACAGTCACCAGCAGAGAGCTCTGAACATGCAGTGACAGGGTCTGGGGGACCAGGGCAGAGCACATGCTGAGCCAGCAGGGAGACAGAAAAGGAGTGGGAGGCGTGGCACCCGTGGTGTGTTAGGGGCTCAGGGGGTGTCTGACCCACTGGTGTGGCACAGGACAGGTCTCTCAGTGCTCTCACCCAAAGCACTCTCCCACCTTTGGGGCTAAAACAAAATCTGGTGGTGCAGCTGGGGCAGAGTGGGGAGCACCCACTAAGGGTGGTGGCTGTATTCTCTCTGTGCCACCAGCCCCACCATCACCATGGATGTCCCTTTCCATCCCTTGAGTCCCACCGGAGCTGAGCACACTTGACCCCATTTGTGTGCTGTGCTGGAGGGGCACAGGGATGGATAACTGGGGTCTCCTCACCAGCACGAGGAGCCCACGAGCTCGTTAGGCCAGTTTGTCACTTAGCACCAAAGCCACCGGCAGGGGCCAGGGAGGGGCTGGCTGTGCCCAGCCCCTGGGGCCATGGGCAGCCGTGCTGTGGAAATGGCCTCTTTGTTGACATTTTTTAGCTGGAGAGCTCCAGGACTGTGATCATGCGATGTGAAATTGTTTCAGCAGCCCTTTGAACCGCTAAGCTGTTCCCTGGGAATCTCAGCGCCAGGGATGACAGCGTGGTAATTTATGCCAGCAGCTCTCGCTTGTTCCTGAGCCCATGGAGAGGGCTCTGGCCCCGCTCCTGGCTCCTGGCTGGGGTGCTGGCTTCCTCACCTGAGAGGTGGAGGGGAAGAATTGTGTCCCCACATTACATCAAGCCAAGGCTTGCTGGAGCCCTTCCCCCCTGGCAGGGGTGAGGGGCAGCATGAGGCACAGCAGCATTCCAGGTGTCAGACCTGCCTTCCATGGCATCGGGTGATCCCTGCCTGCTTCAAGGCTGGCACAGTATCCCCAAGCAGCCCTGGCCACGATGGGCAGCTTCTCTTCCCGTGGGGACAGTCACTTCCTGGGGCCACCAGTGCTGTAGGGCTCCAGTGGGTCTGTGCATCCCAGCTGGCCACAGCTGTCCCTGTGCCACCTTGGTCCCCCGGGACAGTGGCACAGCATCTGCCCAGCCCAGCAACAGCACCCGGGCACAGAGAACAGTCGGGGTGAGGCAGAGGGGAGAGGTACCGAGCACCTGTGTCACCCTGAGCCCTTGCAACACCCCAAGCACTGTCCCCAGGGCTGCAGAAGGACACCCAAGGCTCGTGCCTGCCCCACCCTCAGGTTTGCCATGGCCTGACACGAATCATTCCCGTCTCCATGGAGAGCTCCCGGGGAGCACACAGGGCTGTGTCCCGCACAGGGAGCAGGGCTGCCCTGCACACAGCCATGGCTCTGCTGCTGGGCACCGAGCAGGGACAGGACGGGCACTGGGGTCACCGGGGAGCCAGGGTGGGGATGGAGGCTCTGCCACTGCAGGCCCTGTGTCCAGAGCAGCCCCGTGCTGGGCTGCCCGAGCTGCTGCAGGCGCCTCGCCGAGCACACCCACAGCAGGGATTTGGCAACCCACGTTATTTTTAGGCATTGCTGTGTTTTACAAGCCCTTGAAATGCGTTACAGCCGAGAGGGATGTTCTATATCTGTGTGATGCTGCACTCCATGGGCTGGGGTCCCTGCTGTTACACACAGGATTTGCCATCTGATGGACAGAACAGCACTGAATCCCCCCGGACACTGCAGCTGCAGGATTTTAAAGTCATTTCCTGTCCCTACAGGTACAAAGTACCATCAGGCACAACCTTCCCTGCTCCCTGTGTCTGACTGTATCACCTGGCTCCAAGCTGGGCATGCATGCCTGTGCAGAAGCTGCTGGTGGCATGGCTGGATCACCTTGGACAATCCGTCCTGGGGCTGGATGTGCCATGTCCGAGCAGGTAATCCCCAGGGACACTGGGATTAGCCCTGGGGAGCAAAGTCAGCACCAGCACTCCTGAGAGAACAGCCCAGCCAGGTTCTGTCATGTGTCCTTACACACCAAAGTCCATCACTAATTAAAGATTTAATAACCAAATCTCTGGAAGCGATTCATTCCTTATTTTTGTGGGGAAATCCTTTCTCCCTGTCTCTCTACCAGCTGATTTGGAAGACGACAAAATTCCCCCAGTCACAGATGACACTACCAACACACCAGGTGACACAGGAGGCCCTGGGCAGGACAGAGTGTCACTCACTAGACCAGTTATTACCCCATGGCAAAGGTTCTGCAGTCACTCCCAGCATGAGCCACTTACACAGGTGCTGGGATTATCCTCCTCAAGGGCATGGTGGGGACACCCACAGCCACAGCAGGGTCCTCCTGCATCCCTGGACACTGTGCTGCAGCCAGGGCTCCCAGATGGGAACCACATCCCCCTGGAGCTGGTTTGCCAGCTGTTTGCCCAGCAGCTGCCCCAGGAGCAGTCAAACAGGGTCATTTACACCACGGGGCTCTGTGGCAGCATCTGGCTGCACTCAGGGAAGGAGCCAGGCAAGCCCAAGATCACAGAATCACTGAATGGTTTGGGTTGGATGACCTTAAGGACCATCCAGTTCCAATCCCCTGCCAAGGAGTGTTCTGACAGCCAGGGAAGAATCCCAGGGTCAGGCAGCATCACCCACAGGGAGTGGGAAGCCCAGCAGGCTTCAGGAGGTCCTGCTCCCTCCTTGGGAGGGAGTAAATTGGGGTAATTCAGCTTCCCCATCTGGAGCCATCAGCCTGCCCAGCTGGGAGCCCCTTGGCCGCAGGGGCTGGGGGACACAGACCCCAGGCAGGTTTCTGCCCACAGCACCACCCCCAGCACACAGTGCAGCGGCCACAGACAGGACAGTGATGGTGCCCATGTGCCCCCTGCACCCTCATCATCCCGTGGGGGATCATCCCATGCTGGCCCACACTGGCCCTTGCCCCAGACAGCACGTGGCTGCTCCTGTAGCTGCCTGTGCAATGCATCAGCACGTGCTGTGTCTGCTCCTCCCCTCCCAGGATCCATACAGGGATGGGCTCGATGCCACAGTAGCTGCCAGCCCTGGCACCCGTGGCACTGTAGGGGGAAAAGGACCCATGGGGGTACAAGGGCTCATACTGTGCTGAGAAGAGGAATTTGGGCCTGTTTTGAGAACCCACCAGATTCCCAATGTAGCTGCACCAGCGTGACTCACCTCACCTCTCAGGAGGGAGAGAGCCCCAGCTCCCACAGGCAGGACCTTCGCAGTGGCACCCTCCAAGGTGTTGCAGCAGGGATGGAGGTGTCTCCCTGAACCAAGCCCTTCCACTGCTCCCATTTGCTGGAACAGAGACAACCCCAGACACATCTCCATCACTCATTAGCTAGTTTAATTAGATGGGAGGCAGAGACCCTCTCTGCACCCCAGTTCACCTTCCCAGGATGAAAGTGCTGTCCCCACTGCCCTGTACCCACTGAACTCCCTTCCTAACCCACAGCCCCTGGCACTGCCCTTGTTTCCAGCAGGGAAATTTTGCACACTGTAATAGTGCCTCAGAGAGTTTTTTGGGGTTTTTTTGGTTGCTGGACAGAGCTGGTTACTCACGGACACAGGGGACCCTTCTCATTCACCATGTTTTCCACAGGGAGCTTTAGACAGATGCAGCTCCTGACCCTCACAGTGAGGGCACACAGACTTGTCCGAGGTCACACATCCCTCTCAGAGCAAGGAGAGGCCTCAGGTCTCCTCATCCCTGCTGGGTGTTACCTATGGCTGTGTCAGTAGATGGGCATGAACACAGGCAGGGAATGATGACCCCAGAGCTGCCCCAGATCCATGGCAAAAGGGACCAAAACCCTTCCCTGGAGCCCAACAGGGAGAAAGTGCTGAAGTTTGGCAGCCACAGCTGGGTTCTGCATTACAGTGGGATTTGCTGTAACAGATTCCCATCAGTCACAGGAAAGTGATGGATTTATTTTTAAACAGATTAAGCATCTGCTGCTGACAGAGCACATCTCGGACTGGCCGGGCAGTGAGCGGTGCCCATGGGGGAAAGGCAGCAGGAAAACTGCGGGAAGGCAGCGCCCAAGCTTGGCTGGCTCAGAGATATGTTTTAAGATCACTTGAAGCCAAATGTCAGTGTCCTGTCAGGGCTCAGTGACACTGGGACTCCCAGCCCCACAGGCTGCCCGGGCTGGCGCTGCCACGGGTGCAGCTGCCCGGCACCGAGGGATGTTTTCCTGTCCACTACAGAAACAAATAAAACAAAATATTTGCTAATTCAGGGAGATTCTTCTGGATAAGTCAAATTAATCAGCTGTGATTCATTCTTGTGCTCTCCCTGGGACAGAGGCAGGTTGGGGATTAGGGAGGCGACTGGAACACTGCGGCCGCGTGAACCGGCGCTGCCGCAGCCGCCTGGGTCCGGTGGAAGCCACAGGCTGCAGCACTCAGGGCAGCAGAGGATCAGTCACAGGCTCATTCAGGTGTTCTAATGATCCCAGAATTAGTCAGGAAGCACTTAGGAGTTGGTTTGTTTAATTCCCATTCCCAGGGATAGGCCCTCTCCAACGCCTCCCATGCAGCTCGAAGGGAGATGGAGTGTTTTTCCCATGTTACTGCTGGATCCATCGCTCACTAAAAATAAAGCTGACTTTTCTGCAGTGGGTGAAAACCAGTGATAAAAATCCTCATGAATACTTCATCAGGCTGCCTGCTTTCCCATGGATTTTCTGTCACCAGGGGAGCATTTCCAGCAGCCGCTGGTGCCTGGAAACCAGGACTGGGGGGAACCCAAATCAATCACATCTGAAAGAGGGAATTTTCTACTAAATCCTACTGCTCCCAGTGGCATTATCCATGCAGGAGCTCTGGCAGCATCTGGGGGGAGGATTTTACCCGAGGACAGAGAGCAAGGGGTCAGGGACCAGGGCTGGGGCACCCCAGCACATTCCCTTTCCTAGCTGGAGGAGCACATGCAGGAAACACAGGGAAAGGACAAACAGCAAGAGGATGAAAACTCAGCAGGGAAGATCCAGCTCCAAAGGTACAGGAAACTGTTGGAGCTGCAGGGACGCTGGAGGCTTTGCAGACCGCTGGCCAAGAGGGTTTGGAGAGGTCACCCCATTGCAGGGCTCAGCACCTTCTCCCCTCCCCAGAATGCTGTGCTTTGGGGTCCCAACTCAGGGGAGCCACCAGCCTTTGCCCTTCCCCAGCCCCTGTCCCAGTGTTTGCTGGCTCATGGCATCGCTGAGGGCAGCCAGCACACAGGGAAGAGGTTTCCCCCTCAAATAAGGCCTGAAGACTGACATCCTCGTTGTCTCATGTCTGCCTGAGCAGACACTGAATCATCCCACAAGCTGGTATTTAAAATAGCTGAATTCCTCCTTTTAGCAAGAATATTGCTCAGCCCGAAGAGAAGGAGGAGGCTGAAGGGGACCTGCTCACCGCGTCACCGCGCACGGGCAGGCACGGCGGGGGCACCGAAGGCTTTGCAAGAGTCCCCGAGGGTCTGCAGTGCTGCATGACCACACACCCCATGGCTCTGCTGCATGGCTCACACAGAACATCGCCCCCAGCACAGGCAGCTGCCCCCCACCCTCCGTTGTCACCCTCAGGGATGCTCCAGCTCGCAGGAGTCACCAGTGCCGTGCCTTGGCAGAGTGCCGCTGGCAGCTGTGCCGGTGGCAGTGCTGTGCCGGTGGCAGTGCCGTGCCGGTGGCAATGCTGTGCCGGTGGCAGTGCCGTGCCGGTGGCAGTGATGTGCCGCTGGCAGCTGTGCTGGTGGCAGTGCCGTGCCGGTGGCAGTGCTGTGCCGGTGGCAGCTGTGCCAGTGGCAATGCTGTGCCGGTGGCAATGCTGTGCCGGTGGCAGTGGCAGTGCCGTGCTGGTGGCAATGCTGTGCCAGTGGCAGTGCTGTGCCGGTGGCAATGCTGTGCCGGTGGCAGTGCCGTGCCTTGGCAGAGTGCTGGTGGCAGTGCCGTGCCGGTGACAGTGCTGTGCCGGTGGCAATGCTGTGCCGGTGGCAATGCTGTGCCGGTGGCAATGCTGTGCCGGTGGCAGTGCCGAGCCCTGCCGCAGGGACAGGTACAGCTCGTCCTGCCTGACCTAGTTAGAACCAGCAGCAGCGAGATGCGGCTCTGGGAGAGCAGAGCCTGCTCAAATCCAGCAGCCCCAGAGCCATCCCTCCCTCCCTGCCGCTCTCCCGGGGACCCACAGGAGCCCCTGCAGGAGTCCCGGTTCACCTTCATCTGTGCTGCCTGCCTGTGGCAGGAGGATTCCGTGGGTCTGTCCCGAGCCCCTTCCTGTTGTCAGGGATCCCTTCCAAGACAGAGACACACGAAGCCAGACCTGCTTTCCACCAGCAGGCCAGATCCTCCCCCAGTTCTGGGCACAGTCCTCACACACACAGGGCTGCATTAGCTCCTGACAGATGCAGCATCCAGAGAGACTCCAGGTTTGCCATTCCCCACTAAGGGATGTTTCCCAGTGCACCCTGCTACTAGGCAGCTTTGTTTCATAGAATCAGAATGGTTTGCCTTGGATGAGGTCTTGAAGCTCATCTCGTTCCACCCCCTGCCATGGGCAGGGACACCTCCCACTAGCCCAGGTTGCTCCAAGCCCTGTCCAGCCTGGCCTGGAACACTTCCAGGGATGGGGCAGCCACAGCTTCTCTGGGCAACCTGTGCCAGGGCCTCCCCACCCTCACAGGGAATAATTTCTTTCTCATATCTAACCTAAACTGACCTGTTTCCAGGTCCCTGCCTTCACAATTCCTCCAAACCACAACACATGCTCAGACAAGCCAGGCTCTTGCAAAACCTGGGTCACCCCACCAGCATTTATGTAACCCAGGAGCCTCAGCAGCAATACCCTGCTTCCCTCTAAATTATTTATCCCCCCCAAAAAAGACAGAGCAGCAGTAGGTGCCAGCAGGGCACTGGCTCAGAGCACTGGCATTACCTGGCAGCACATTCCAGCTGCCCCAGCACATCGGCTGTGCCCAGCATGAGCATCCTCTGCAGCACATGCAGTGCAGAGCTCACCTGGCCCTGCACAGGCTGCACTGGAGATCACCTCGAGGAGTAACCACTGGTGTTCCTCATCATCTTCATGCGCAGGTGGAACTGCAGCTGCAGAGAGAGAGACCCTGGGAATCCCCAGCTCTTGGCCTCAGTGGTCCCTCTGCAGCCCCTCAGTCATAGCTCCAGACCCACAGACCCACTGCACACTCTAAGTGGAGTTTGCCCCTTTTGTGCCTGAAAATGGCCCAGAAACACCCACAGCAACACTGCCTGCACTTTGTTTAGTACCCCTCATGTACCTGGGAACCCATTGTCAATGAAGGCTAATGAGGGCTAATGAGGGCTAAAAGGGGCTAATGAGCCTCCAGTCACTCTGTGACTTCCCAGCTCTAGCTGCTCTACCCACTCATCCCCCATCCCAGGATTTTCCACTGGCACTGAAGTCCACAGACTCCTGTGGACGCTGGCAGGGCCTCTCAGTCCCAGGAGGAGAACCCAGGAAATGGCTGGAGAGTGGAGCCCCTGGAAGGTCAGGATGCTGGAGAGGGGCTGCAGGGTGCACACTGCATTTCTCCTCCTGCATCCCTTCCACTGCATCCCTCCTGCATCCTTCCCAGTGGATCCTCCTCCTACATCCCTTCCCCTGTCCTGGGCTGAACCCACAAGGGGCAACTTCTGTGGCAGCAGGAAGGGACTCAGAGGATCAAGTGCCCCCGGCTGCTGGATTTGGGGTTAGGGGGGACAAACTCTGTCCTCTCCAGCAGCAGGTTCTGGGGAGCAGCAACACAGGAACGTGGGAGCACATACTGAGGAGAGCTTCCCCCCATCTGTGGCAGCACCTCAGGGATCGTTATTTAGTTCAGGAATTAATCCTGAAAAGCCAAACATCAAACGATCCTTTAAAATCTCACTTTCTGTGTGGTTTCGGTGTTCAGAACAACGACACAATAACTGCAGTGCCAGTATCCAAGAGCTCCCTGGAGCCTGGCACCACATGAACAAGCCAGATTTCTGCTATTCCAAAGCCAATTTTATCATTACAGTAGAGGTTTGGGGGTTTTTTTTTCTGAGCTGGACTGTTCATAATGGTGTGAAACCTAAAAAAGGAGGAATTCCTGCGCTGAGGAACAGCAGGAAAAATACATTGAAAAGGCCCGAGGTTTTGCCTGGCAGCAGAATGAGGGAGTTTCAAATGTCAGACCTGCTGAGCTTTGCTGCAGCTGAAGGAGCCCTTCCAAGCCGTCGGAGGTGTCACTGCGTTGGATTCGGTCTCTCTGTTCCAACTGACTTCAGCAAATGGCAAAAATACGCCTCAAACCCCAGCCGTTGGCAGCATCGACTGCACAAATAAATATGCTTGTCATCAGTTGATTTTTTTCCCCATTTTCCAAGTTAAAAATGTTCTGAATGCCAAATGCCACCCGTTGGACCCATCCCTGTATGTGCACACAATTAGCAGGAGCACCAGGCCGGGAGCAGGACTGGGGGAGGTGTAAATCTGACCTCGGCATCGCTGCACCTTGGCTAATTAAAATGCAGTTTAGAAAAAACAAGGAAGATTAAAAAAAAAAACCCAACAAATTATTCAGCCAAGAGTGGAACAAATTAAATGTCCACCGGGAAAGAGGATCTGGGACAAGGGCGGCCGGATGGGTGGTCACAGTGCCAACAGCACGGGTGACAGAACACTAAAATGTCCCGAAGGTGCCCGTGATGGGTGGAGCCCATCCCAGCTCCGGTGGGAGGAGGATGCTTCCAGGGACATCCGTCTCCCCGGCTGCTGATTTCCCGGGATGCGGTGGAGGCGCAGACACAGGGACCACCCGGCACCCCCGGGCACTACAGGGCAGCGAGTTCCTCTGTGGTCCCAAACACACAGGGAGAGACCTCGGGCTCTGTGAGGGGCTCCAAAGAGCTGCTGGAGGGCAGGAGCTGCCCGCGGGGAGCCAAATCCCACCTGCCCCTCAACAGCCACGTGGAAGGGAGGATGGCCCGGACAGGATGCGAGCGTTGAGGAGGGTGAGACCCCCTTCCCAAGCCTGCAGGGGTGGGGAGGAGGGGACAGCCCACCACACTGGGGACAGAACACCGTCAGATCTGCTGGTGGATCTGCTCCAGGCTCAGCCCACCCAGGAGCAGGGATTTGGAAGGCTGAGTGGAGGAGCTGTGGTCTGGGACCCCCGGAGCAGCGGGAACGTGCCAGGATGCAGATGGATGGGATCCAGCCCGTGGTGGGCTGGAGAGCACCAAAGCTGATGCACCCCCCCAGCCGCTTGCCGAGGCAACCACATATTTAGCTTGTCTCTGTCACCACAAGGCTGCCGTGGATCCGGATTCAGATCTGGGGCTGGAGCCGGGTTTGGATCCCGGCACCGCTGCAGATTCAGCAGTGGCTGTCAGTGCTAATCCCGGCTCTTGGCTGCTGGGGGAAGCTCGTTAGCAACCTGTCAGAGCAGGGAGCGCTGGTGAATCTGAATACCAGATCAGGTGTCAGAGCTGTTTGTTTTGGGGATGGATTTGGGCATTCAGGAGCCGTGTCTGTAATGAGCAGCATGTGATGTCAGCTGGCCGTGAGGTGCAGGCAATTACAGCTCATGATTTGACAAACTGCTCCTGCTCCAGCCCTTGCACAGGATTCCTTCAGCAAGGGCAGGGTCACTGCGGAGCAGCGGATTGCTCCAGGCTCAGTTAGGAAACAACTGGAAAACTGGGCTGGGGGCAAAGGCTCTTCCCACCCACACAGGGCGCGGGCTGGGGATGGCAGTGCTGGCCAAGCCCCCAGCTGGGGGGGCCTGTGGGTGGGTCAGGGGGCTCAGTCCCCCACACACAGTGAGCAAAGCTCTGCCACACACCTCGCTGCATGGGTATTGCTCCAGGTTTCCCCTGTGCAGCAATCCCAGGATGGGCTGTGGCAGCCAGAGATCCCAGCACAGAGCTGGAATGGGGAAAAGGCTGTCAGAGCCTCGGGAACTTCCCAGGAGGAGAGAGGACACAGGAGGGGACAGAGGGGATGGAGGGATGTGATGGCAGCATCCATCAGCAATGGGAGAGGGGCTGGGGCGATGAGGACAGCCCCTCACCTGGAGAGCAGGGCTGGGACAGGGGAGTCCGGAGGGGATGAAGGGAAATGCCTCTTCCATGGGAGGCAGAATCCAAAGTGCCCAGCACAGACACTGGGACAGGACAGGGCTGTGTGACCATGGGTCAGTGACAGCAGGACCATGGGGACCAGTGTTCCCCAGGCAAACGCAACTCCCAGGAGCATCCCAGCTGCTCTTCTGAGATTTGCTCTGACTTGCTGTGGACACAGGTGCAGGTGAGACCCAGTGGCAGGGCAGGACCTCTCCATACCCAACCTCATCCCCTGCAGTCCTGACACCCCACCTTAGACCCACCAACCCCTGGAACTGATCCAGCCCCTGGGATAGAAGCAGCCCCAACTCCCCTGTTCCTGAGGAGCAGCACAGCCATCGTGGGACTTGGACCCGAGTCAGCCTGGCATGATTCAGTGCTGTAACATTTTCCAGGGCCCTGCTGCGACTGGCACGTGGGCAGCAGGGAGCCAGGGAGGAGGGCGGGGGGTGTGCTGACGGTAAAGAAAGGATGAGCCCTGTCCAGGTGGCTCTGGATGCACTGGGAGCCCATCCTGGTCACTCACAGTGGGCTGCAAACTGCACATGGCTTGGCACTGCCCAGAGCCCTCAGTGCTGCTGACACGGATCCCCTCCACAGCTGACTCACAGGCTGCTCCCACTCCTTGGAATAAGGGCCCCAAACTGGAGAAAACCCCAAACCCATCGTGGCCCCAAGGCTGGTGGGAGGCCACCAGCTGCTTCCCACATCCCAAGGGCAAACAGCCTTCAGACACAGGGCTGGGACTCTGCCCTCTGCCCCTCCACCTGGCCATAAAAGCATCACTATGACCCTCTGCAACCGCTTATAACAGGAAAATATGTACCAAAAACTGTGCTCTCCACCGGCCAATCCCCTCTCTGGAACACGTGGGCACCTCACAGGGACCCCCCAGCCCCGGTGCCATTGCTGGGCCCCACAGTACTGAACAGGCAGCCCCAGCAGGCTCCTGCTCCAGCCCCGATCCTCCCCACTTCCTAATGTCAGTGGTGAACACAAAACAACAGCAACAACAACCACCAGCTTGTGATCTCATTTGCAGCCCTCAGTGACAGCACTGAATTAGCCAAAAAAGAAGTGAAAGTGGGTTTAATTAAAACTGTTATTGGAAGAGAATTGTGATTAACTGATGTCATGCGTTAAAATTGCAAATCCCAGGAGCTTAAGTGACAGATAAAATAGCACAAATGCTTTACAAATTCATTTACTTTTTTTTTTTGAAAACAAGCTGGAAACAAGCACGTGGCTTATTATTACAAATTAATTAGTCGGGGGGGGCACAGGGGTGACAGAGGCTGATGTGCTGAACGTGTCCATGCCTGGCTGTGTCCTCACTAGATCCGCAAATGCAGGACTCCTGTCCGTGTGCTGGTGAGGAGCCAGAGGGACTGGGGGCACCGGGCTCCACTCAGGGATGCTCTGAGGGGACGAGACACCCCAAGTGACAGCGTGACTTGGGGCTGGGGGGGGCACCGTGACCAGGGAGCAGCCGAGGTGCTGTCAGGAGCAGCCCTGTGAAGGGGCCATGTTTGCCCACACCACGCTGGGTTTCTATTTTTTGTAATTCCCCTTGTTTGACACATTTTGATGATGTTTCCATCCTGGTTGCCATGGTGACTCACATCCACCTCCCTGCTGCTCTGTGCATCCTTCTCTCTGGAGTGGTGGCACGGGACACACAAAGGCCCCATCATGTTCCCAACAGCCTTCCCCAGCAGCCTGGTGGGACCAGGAATGGCTTTCCTTCTCTGGCTGCTCCCAGCCTTGCCAGCCCCAGGCTCCAGCACCAATGCCTGGGAAGTTTTGTCGAATCCCAGGCTGGTTTGGGTGGGAAGGGACCTTAAAGCTCATATCATTCCACCCCCTGCCATGGGCAGGGACACCTTCCACTAGCCCAGGTTACTCCAAGCCCCATCCAACCTGGCCTTGGACACCTCCAGGAATGGGGCAGCCACAGCTTCTCTGTTGTAGATGAAAACTCACACCCTGTGTCTGCACAAGGACTGCGGCCAAGCCCTGAGCAGCTCTGCTGGGGCAGTTCCCAGGCTCCTGGGCCAGGATTGTCCCTGATCTGACAGGATCACACGCTGAGGAGCCCTGTGACACTAGTGAGCACTCCCTGGCAGTCTAGTCCTGCAGGCAGAGCTGCTTGCCCACTGCCTGCCTCACTTCCAGCCCCTTGCCAGCCCCCTGCCAGCCCATCCTTCCCAGTAGCCACTGGAGATGCTCCTGAGGCTGGAGAAGGGAAGCCCTGTCCCAAATAAGCCCAGTGGGTCCATCCATGGGCACCCACCCCCCCTGCAGTGTGGGGCAGGACTTGCCCAGGACCCTTTGGTCCCTGCAGAGTGACAGGGGATGCAGAGCCCCGTGTTTGTGAGCCCTCAGCTCAGCCCCGGCACAGACCCACCTGCTTTGGGGGGCCAAGAGAGCCAGAACGGGGCCCACCTGAGCCCAGCACCGAGAGCTCAGGGCAGGGAACATTGCTGGCCTTACCCTGGACACGGGAGGGCACACTGGCACCATCCGTGGGGCCAGCACCAAGCACCCCCACAGGTTTTGGGGCGCCCCAGGGAGGGCTGGTCCCACCCGGGCTCTGAGCTCTGGCTGAGCCCTGGCTGACGGCGATTCCAGCTGGCTGAGTGCATTCTGGTGCAGATTACATCGATGTTCCCAGGAAGATGGGCTGTCACATCTCATCTCATTCCGCATTCCTGCTGTACTCTCTGCACACCCTGCCTTGCCGCTGCAGCACACGGGGTGCCAGCACTGCTGTGGGAAAGGGTTTAATCCATTCCAGGGAGGGAGGCTCTCCAAAGCCACTGCCATGCTCAGGGTCCTACCAAAGTCACCACGGGGCTCAGGGTCCTCCTAAAGCCACCACAGCACCCATGGTGCCAGCACCCAGGTTTGGCAGCCTGTCCCAGGTCTGGGAGCTGCCCCAGTCCCAGACTTTCAGGAGCAGCAAGAAGAGACACAAAGTTCTCCTGAAGCAGAAGGTGAATGTGTGGTGTAGCTGGAGGTGCCAGGGCAGGACCAGAGCAGCTCAGGGCACAGGCACATCAGGCACAGCCGCTGGTCTCCAAACCTCCACGACCTGGGAAGGTACAAGAGAGCTAGAGAAGGACTTTGAACAAGGGCCTGGAGGAAGAGGACAAGGGGGGATGTCTTCACAGTGATAGAGGGCAGGGACAGATGGGATATTGGGAAGAAATTCTCCCTGATGAGGGTGGGGAGGCCCTGGCACAGGTTGCCCAGAGAAGCTGTGGCTGCCCCTGGATCCCTGGAAGTGTCCAAGCCCAGGTTGGATGGGGCTTGGAGCAACCTGGAATAGCAGAACGTGACCCTGCCCATGGCAGGGGGTTGGAATGAGATGAGCTTTAAGGTGCCTTCCAACACAAACCATTCTGGGATTCAGTAATTTATTCACCTGGAGAGCCACTTCATACACAATGCAGGGACAATGACAGGGATCTGTCACTTCTTTCCCCTCTTGCCCAAACCACAACACTGCTGATCCACAAAATACTCCCTTGCACCACCTAGAACAGCTGACTCTGAAATGGATCTTTAATCAGTATCTGCCCTGTGCCTCCATTTGCATTTCCCTGGCACACAGGAATTCTTACAGCAACCAAAATATCTGGCTGGTCGCAGCCCTCATGTCCAAGGAAATTTCTCCAGCCTCCCCAGCCCGCCAGGACAGGACCTGCTCTCACTCAAACACGGGGCTGGCAGTGCAGGTAGAGCAGGGAGACAAATGGATGCACCTCCCCGCTCTGCTCCCGGAGCGATTCCAAAATCCATCCTTTCCTGGCCGACTCCGCTCATGAATAAACACCACCACTAACAGCCGCTTTACCTCGGCCCCGGGGAGGCATTTTCGCAATTTCTTGCTAGAATCCCTCTAAATGCATCACTTCCCTGATCCCCTGTGGAGATGTTTCCACAAGCAGAAACCGCTGGGCTGCGGTACGTGAATGTCACCGAGTGAATTGGTTAAAAATTCCGTCTTGCTCACCTTCCCACGGAGTGTGGCAGCTGGAGCGCCGGGCTCTGGGCGCCAGGCACCAGCTGTGCTGCAGCCTGCAAAATGGCTCTGGCTCCCGGCGCCCGTCCTGGGAGAGGCTCTTGGCCTCAGCCTGTCAAAGGAGCAACAGTGACAAGGAAAAGATGAAGAGACAAGTGGCATCGTTTCTGTGCTGTTGCCAGCGGGAAATAACCCCAGCATCTGAGATGCTGCTCCTGCACGGCAGCATCAGGAAGGCACTGGGAAATATGGCTCAGCTTCCCAGCCCACAGGCCGGGCAGCACCACAGGGTGGTGGGAGCCCCCACCCCACCCCATCCGGCCTCGTTGAGCCCCCAGCCCTTCCCCATCACACCGTGATATGCTGAGTACCCCAGGCAGCACGGACCAAAACCTGGTGTGAGCATTTTGCTCCCACCGCCTTGGTCAGGCCAGGCAGCCCAGCACCCACGGCACCTACAGCACCCAGGGCACCTACAGCACACACGGCACCTACAGCACCGAGGGCATGCATGGCACACACGGCACACACGGCAAACGCGGCACCTACAGCACCCACGGCACCTACAGCACCGAGGGCATGCACGGCACACGCGGCACCTACAGCACCCACGGCACCTACAGCACCGAGGGCATGCACGGCACACGCGGCACCTACAGCACCCACGGCACCTACAGCACCCACAGCACCTACAGCACACACGGCACCTACAGCACCCACGGCATGCACGGCACACATGGCACACACAGCACACAAAACACACATGGCACACACGGCACACATGGCACACACGGCACACAAAACACACACGGCACACACGGCACACACGGCACACACAGCACACATGGCACACACAGCACACAAAACACACACAGCACCCACGGCACACACGGCACACACGGCACACATGGCACACATGGCACACACAACACACACAGCACACATGGCACACACGGCACACATGGCACACACAGCACCCACGGCACACATGGCACATGCCTCAACCACCTCAGCGTGGAGCAGTGGGGCTGGTCCCTGTGCCCGGGCAGGATGTGCCTGAGCACCAGGATGCATTCAGGTACCAGGATGTGCTCAGGTACCCCCATGCTTGGAAATCACACTGTGGTAAGGGAGGGCGGTGCAGAGCCCAGCCCCTGTGAAACCCTCCTTCCCCATGGGTCAGACTGGGGATCTGGGGGTCCGTGGGGTCCAGGCTGGGCAGTGGATGAGCAGCAGCAGTTCCCTCCCCACTCCCACAGCCAGTGTGCTTTCCACATGCTCCCTGGGTCCCTGGGTGTGCAGGGGCTTGGCTGCAGTGCGTTAAACAAGCAGCCTGGATCTGCGAATAACCAATCTGTCAGGTTTCTTCCCTGGCGTTTTTTGGAAAACCCTGCAGGCAGGTGCAGGTGCCACATCAATATGTCAGCACTCCAATGACGAGTTCATAATATTTTCTGCTTGCATTCCACTGTCTCTGTGTATTAGCAAACAGGCATCTCCCAGAGCTGCTCGCTGGAGCCAGGGGTTGCGGATTTAATAACAAAATCATCGTGGTAAATCATTAGTTGGTGATTCAGCATGGAAATGCCTCATTAGCACTTCAGCATGTGCAGTGTGCAACTTATGAAAACCTCTGAATTATGACTAATTAGGTGCAGGCCAAAAAAATATCCCGGATCAGAACAATAGTCAGGATTAAACAAAATAAAATAGGGAAATAGCGTGTGTGAGGCCACCAGAACTGGTGCACACTAGGAGGGGAATCCACCCGCACAAGGTCAGAATGGAACAGGGCATGGAAAGAGTGTGTTGCTCGGGAAGATTCCTCCATCCTGATGCACTGGAATACAAAGTAACATCAGACTCTAATTAACAGAAGTTTTAAAATCTGCAATGTGCTAACTAATTGCTATATTAATCACAAGAACTTTGAGCACTGGCACATTCAAATCCATTTTGCTTTGCAATGGCTAATCCCAAGAGTCTGGTAACTGGGCACTCTGTACCCACTTGACTCCTCTTGGCACTGAGAAACAAGGGTCCCACTATGCCCACTGCCCAGGACATCATCTCCTCACAGCCCCACGGTGCCTGGTGGGGTTCCCAGGCTGGTCTCAGTCTGTCATTGGGGAGCAAGGCGGACCAAACTGCTGCCAAGTGAGCCTCTCACGCTAAGAAAGGCGCTAAAAATAAGCTTTTAATACACTCTTGCATCCTGTCAAGGCTTTAAATAGCTATTTGGAGTTCAAATTTTAAAAACTGTTGAGCTCAAATCATTTATGACAACTTGGAAGCCAAAAATAAATGGGAATGAGGAAAGAGGAGGAGCCTGTCCCCCGCCAAAGCTACCAAGGAGAAGTGCCCGTGGGCTGAGCCCACACGGAGCCAGAGTCCCCGGAGACTGGGGGACAGGGGTGGCAGGGCACTGGCCCGGCAGTCACTCCGTCCTGGATGGCATCGTGGGCCCAGCCCCATGCCCAGTTGGAGGGCCTGGCTGTGTTTACCCTGCTGGGCAGGGGGACGAGGGGGCTTTGACTGGGAAATGGAATCAAAATGACACATGAGCCAAGGAGCATCATCTGACATGAGGAGTTACAGAGGGACTGTCTGATTGCACCGGGTTCTCATGATTTGGGGCCACTGCCAAGATGTTCTTTTACTCTACAGAATATTAGACCCCACTTTAAACCAGTTTCTTATCAGGAAAGTGCAGGGAGTGCTCACTCAGCTCCGCTCGAGAGAGACCTGCAGTGTGACTGCACATTGGCTCTGCCTGTCAGAGACACGAGGAGCTCTCGGGAGAGATGAAAACAACTGATTATATCCCAGAATCCCAGAATGGTTTGGGACCTTAAAGCTCATCTCATTCCAACCCCTGCCATGAGCAGGGACACCTTCCACCAGCCCAGGTTGCTCCAAGCCCCGGCTAACCTGGCCTTGGACACTTCCAGGGATGGGGCAGCCACAGCTTCTCTGGGCAACCTGTGCCAGGGCCTCACCATCCTCACAGGAAGAATTCTTTCTCTTCTCCAGGTGAACATTCCCAGCTCTCCCAGCCTGTCTCCAGAGCAGAGGGGCTACAGCCCTTGGAGCACCTCCATGGCCTCGCTGGACTCACTCCAGCAAGTCACACCTCACTTTCCAAATGCCCACCTGAGGCCAGCGCTGACCCCTGTGTGACCCCAGAGCTGCCCCGACATGCACTGTCACCACTCAGGCCAAGTTGCCACCCCTGCTGTGGGGCAGGCCCACGACCAGTGCCCTCCCTGCCAAGCTGTGCCCGGCCAGCGCTGGCTATGTGCGCCGGGCTGTGAGCAATCGCCGCTCCCGGGCCTTCCACAAATACTCTGCTCTCCTGCTCACTGACCTTTGATCTTCTCTTCAGATTTCATTCTTCTGGAAAGCCCAGAAATGCAGAGGATGCCCTGACGCTCACGTCAGGGAGGAGGCTGGGATGGTGATGGTGCTGCCTGCCCATGGCAACACCACGGGGCTGTGCTGGAAGGGGGCTCCGAGCACAGGGCAGGCAGCTCCAGGTGCAGGGACAGGGCCCTGAATGTAGGAGTGGGGCTCTGAGCACATGAACAAGACTCCGAGCGTGGGGACAGGGCTCTGAGCACGAAACCTCTCGTTTCTTTTTCCCTGGATGTTCCCAGAGCCAATCCTTCTGCAGCCACCATGCTCAGGCTGACACAGGAGAGGAGCATCTCCCCCGGGGCAGGCTGAGCGCTGGGCACACTGCAGCTCCTAACCCTCCTCCTGGAACAGCTGAGTAGGAGGTTATGGAAAAAACATGTTTTCCCATATCCCGGCACTTTCTGCTGCAGCACTTGGCTCTGGCTCCACCTGCGTCTCACCGCGCAGCTCAGCGCCGGCCCAGCACCGCTCCTCTCCCTCGCACACACATGGTCCCAAGGAACTGGGTGCTGGCTTCACCTCCTTCCCTCACGCAGCATCTGCTCTCAAGAGCCTGGCGAGTGGCTCCCTGTGCCCCCAGGGCAGGTTCCTGGTGCTGCCTCTGTGCACGGCACTGCCGGCACCCAGGGTCCCAAACCACAGCCCCACACTGGCCACAGGGAATCCCCACCTGTGCTGACCCGGCATTTTCCCTGGTGATGCTGAAAACCCAGGAGGAGCACACCTTTTCTCCTGCTTATTTCAGTTGAGTTTGGAAAAAACAAGGATGTCATTGCAGATGTTGTGGTTCTCACCCACCCCTCGTGCAAACAGCCCCCTGAGCCGCTGGGGCAGAGCCCTGGGGACCACAACCACCTGCCCCGGCGCTGGCAGAGGGTGTGGGAATCCCAAATGGCAAATTCCAAATGGGAAACCCCAAATGGGAAATCAAATGGAAACACGTCAATGGGAGCAGAGAGGGAATTCCAAGCCAGGAGTAGCCGGGAAGGCGAATGTGGAGGTGTCAAGAGCAATGGGGAGGAGCAGTGGGGACAGGGAAGGGCTGGGCAGCCCCCGAGCTGTCACGTGCTGGGTTTTCCCTTTTCTTTCTTTTTTCCCCCGCACAGCGGTCACCGCAGCTCGCGGTGTTGCCGGAGGGCACGGGCGAGGCGGGGGCTCAGCTCCAGCACCCAGAGCAGCTCGGGGGGTCCTGGGCCGGCGTCAGTGGGCACTGCTGCGGGTCTCAGTGTGCAGGCAGAGGCTCCGGCAGCCCCGGGGGCAGGAGGGGATTTGCCAGCCCCGCGGGGTCAGCCCTGGGCAGGCGATGTTTGTACCCTGAAAAGAGCCCCCGCAGGAGAGACCCCAGCTGTGCTGCACCGGAGCTGTGCGGGGTCAGGGCTGTGCTGCACCGGAGCTGTGCGGGGTCAGGGCTGTGCTGCACCGGAGCTGTGCGGGGTCAGGGCTGTGCTGCACCGGAGCTGTGCGGGGTCAGGGCTGTGCTGTACCGGAGCTGTGCGGTGCCGGGTCTCTGCGGTGCCTGACCCGTGCGGGGTCAGGGCTGTGCTGCACCGGAGCTGTGCGGGGTCAGGGCTGTGCGGCACCGGCTGCGCACAGTCCATATTGCAGGTGACATCCAGTGGCTGCGGGGAGCAGTGCAGCCCCATTGCCACCACGGGCACCCGCAGCGCAGCCACCGGCCCCCAGCACCTCACCAAGGGAGAAGCTGTGGCTGCCCCTTTCCTGGAAGTGTTCAAGGCCAGGTTGGACGGGGCTTGGAGCAACCTGGGATAGTGGAAGGTGGCTGGGGCTGGAACGAGACGGTATGTGAGGTCCCTTCCAACCAGTCGAGAATTGGAGCCCCGGGAAGCTCAGCCTGCTGCCGGTCCTGGCACATCGCCCCGAGGTGCCCACGGTGCGTGAGGCGGAGGCCACCTCTGGAGCTGGTGGGACGTGCCGGGCCCCCACACACCCCCGGGGAAACCATCTGGCTGCTCCGAGAAGGGAGCGCTGGGAGAGGGATGTGTTCGGTGGTATTTGCAATTTCCTCCCAACCCCGGGGGATTTCCCCGACCCCACCCCACTCCCACCCCCAGCCTTCCCATCCCTCTGCTCTCCAGGGGCAGCGGAAGAACACTCACACTTTAATAACAGAGGTATGTGGGGGGACAGGCAGCACAGATAAACCTGCTGATGGGAGCAGCAGTGATAGGTGCTTGCTGGGACCTGATGGGACACCCCAGACCTGCAGAACCAGAACGCAGTGGGACAATGCCAGCCCTACAGATCTGGGACCTGATGGCAGCCCCACCTGCTCTGCCCCTCAGCCCTGTTTCTGCCCTCCTTTGGGGACAGCAGCCCCTTTGCCATCACAGGAGCCAGCACCCTCTGCCAAGCAGCCCATTTTGGGAGCGAATCTTGTTTACTCTGAACTGAATATTCACATCCCGGGAGCTGCTCAGCTACATAATCACCAAAACCAACACGGGACCCGGGGCTATGCCGTCTTTTTGTGCTTGTCCAGTGGCCTCTCAGGGAGATCAAAGCCTTGGCTCTGGCCGCAGCCAGCCCCGCAGGCCCTGTCTGACTGCCACGGTTCCCACCGAGCAGGGGAGGTGGCACCGGGCAGGACTCAGTGATGCTGGGGCAGGAGGGAGCACCCTGAGAGCCGCCAGCAGTGCTGCAGGACTGGGGCTCCTCTCTGGAACACAAGGCTCTTCCAAAGCTGCCTGAGACCCGTCGCCACCAAAAGGAGAAGGGCTGTGGCCATGCCCTGGCTTGAACAAGGGTTCCTTGGGCAGGGGCAACTCAGGGAGTCGCTGCACACAGACCCCTTGTGATAGTGGGATGCTCTTACAGCCCTTTGGCACTGCCCTGGTTTGTCATACCCTGCCACGGGACAGCAGCTGCTCCCCAAAGTGACAGCCCCAGATCGGCCCCCCAAAAACTGCCAAGAGACCAAGGGGCAGCAAGGGGCTGCAGCTGCCTCCTGTGCCACATGCCAAGTGTGCCGGCCCCATCACAATCTCTTGTCCTTTGGGCAGCAAATAAACCTGGACCAAAACCAGAAGGAGCTGCAGCCACAGCCACTTGGATCCCACGGCCACAGGGAACACAGACCTTGGTGTCCCGCACATGCAGAAGCTCCCGCAGCTCACTGTCCTACAACAGGAACTACAGAGATGTTTTAGTTTGGGAAAAAAAAAAGGCTATTTCCACCTGAAAAGTCACCCTGTGTTCCTTCCACGCTTGAGAAAGCATGGTAAAGCCTCTGGGAAGCAGTGGGTAAGAGGGAAGGAGAGGTTGGGAGGAGGACAGTGGCCCAAAGGGAGGACACAGAGCACCGGTGTCAACACAGGGCATCCATATGGACACAGAGCATCAGTGAGGACACACGGCATCAGCATCAATGGCTGCTTTATCACCTCCAGCCTTCCCTCCAACCTTCCTCATCACTGCCACTAAACCCTGTGCACGTCCATGGCCGAAGGAGAGGAGGACCATGGCCGTGGGACAGTTGAGCCAAGAGAACCCTCCTGGCATCACCCTGGAGTGGTCTCAGGGTTTGTCTGCCACTGACTCACACTAGGAGAATCTCTGGCCCAACCCAAGCATCCCCTCACACGCCCGGCGCGGGACCATTCCCGGTGCTCACTAACGGCCCGATGTCGTGACAGGCTCGCACACGCCCGAGCAGGGAGTGGAGATCCGGATTCCTCAGCTCCAGACTTGACTGCACTGGAGCTGAAAACAGCAGGGTTGGGGCACTCCAGGGTGGAGGTGCTGGTAGACGGGGCTGACCGTGGTCCCCCAGCCATCCTTGTCTCCAGTGGGTGGCACTGACCGGGACAGACCAAGCTCACCCACCCTCCTCCAGCAGGTGATGGGAGGAATCACTCAGGAGAAAAGTGGAGGACAGCACAGGGACATGGTGAAACAGGGGGAGGTGCCTTGGGGCACAGGATGGGATGTCACCACTGGCACAGGGGCCCCAAAGCAGCTGGAGCAGGCACAAGGGTACCAGGCCCCTCCTCGGTCACCCGCCGTGGGGTTTTCCTGCCTTTCGGCAGCAGAGCACCCCCAGCCCCAGTCCCCCGGCACTGTGGCGGTGGCAGGCTGGGAATGGTGGTGGCTGTGGGTGCCTTTCTGCAGCGTCAGACGAATCCGCCCGGCTGCACCCCCGCGATTTATACAGCTTAATCCTGCGGCGGGCAGGTCCCACCCGCGCCCCGCCGGCCGGGTGCCGGCTCAGCCCCGCGGGCGCGCGGCCCAGGGGGACGGTCCCTCCCCGCAGGGAGGGGACTGAGTTATGAAAGTTGTGAATGGGGAGTGTCCGGGGGGCTGGAGCAGAGGGAGCCCAGGGGCGCGGGGCACTCACTGCGGGCAGCACGGGCAGGCTGGGCTGCGGCACCCCGAGGTCCCCACGATGCCTCCCTCCACCATCCCCGCAGACGGCGCCGACCGGGAGAAGAGACATCTGGTGATACCCCAAACTCTGTTCCCTGTTACCGCTCTGGCTGGCTTCCTACAGTTTATATCCCACAGTTCCAGGGGTGAACGTCTCCTGAGGCCACTCTCGTGTCCTTATCACTTTTCCAGCCCAGCTTCTTCACTGTAACTGTTGGACGGAGAACTGATAAGGGTATGGGAGTGACACGAGCGACCGAGCGACTGAGCGACCGTTCCGACACCGGCCCCTGATGGCCCCTGGGCTACCCCAGCTCCAGCTGCACCAGGCATCCGTGCCTCTGCAGCTCCAGATGTTGGCTCTGGATAAACTGACCACAAAGCAAATGCAAGGGATAAAGAAACATCTTTTTTCATTAAGAGCGGGTGGGTCCCGTCATTCCGGGATTTTCCCTTTCAGCATCTGCAGCAGGTCTCCAGCAGGAAAACGCATCTTTTTGGAAAAGGTCTTGAGATGCTATTTAATACATTATTGTTTGCCTGTGTTTCAGCGGACTTAGCTTGGAATTCTTTGGAATTGGTGTAAAGAGTAAAGTAAGAAATGAGTGTAAAACTGCTGTGCTTTCCTGTGCCTGGAATTGTTTCCATCAAATGTGATTTATTCCCAATGTTTCCTTGATTTTCAAGGTGAGCGCTCACCAGCTGTCTCCAGCCGCACCAGATGAAGGGAATGACTAGCACACCGAAGGGACAAGGGATTTAGGACAGCAAACCCCAGGTAAGGGAGTGTCCACTTGGCAAAGCCCCCCACTCCCACCCTGCCCATGTCCTGCTGAGCCCAGGGACACCAGGGGTCCCATGGGGGCTGCTCCTGCATCACAAACCACTCTTCTAAAAGACCCGGGAATCCCTTCACATGTCCAACCTCTTCTTCCCAATTTTCCAGCTATTCCCATCAGTCAGATTTTCCCTGTCTTCACAGAAGTGTTTTGCAGGGCCTATGCCAGCAGACTGGTGTTCCGGGGTGCTTGCCCATGGATGTGGGGCTCGATGGAGAGGAAAGAGCCAGCACCAGCACTGGGAGGAGGTTTTTTTCCCATGGGAAACACAGCATGGCCTGGCCAAAACCTGTTGGCCACACGGTCCGTGCCCCAGGGCTGCCCTGGCCCCTCCACAGCCACCGACCGCTGCAGCCCCACAGGGCTCCCCAACACATTGCCATCCCCATGGGCACCCAGAGGTTCCCTGCCCGCCCCCTGGCTTGACAGAGACTAGAGGGGGATCCCAGAGCCTCCCAGGGCTGGGTGCCCCAAATCACCTCCATTTCCAGGCGCAGGTGACAGGGCAGGGACCGAGGTGGAGGAGCAGCTCCACATCAGGCACTGCATGCACAGGCTGGCCTGGGGAGGGGATACACACCCAATCCCAGAGCCTCCCATTCCCAAGCCTGGGCCCCATCCTGACACCCTGGTCTGTCCCCAGACGCTGAGTGCGAGGCACGGCCCCAGTGTGGGGGTCTTGTCCCCCCCGGGCTCATCTGGTGACCACGCTGCCTTGTGCAGGGCACGGCTGCCTGCTCCTGCTGCAGCTGTTTGGGGAGAGCTGCACCGTGCCCTGGGTGCTCCCCCCATCCACAGGTAGCCCAACAGCAGCTCCCACCACAGCTGGGGGTCTGGGGCTCTGCCACAGGCAGCCCTCCCCATGAAACCTGAGCATCCTCTTGGAGCAGAGAAGGACATGTCAGCATTTGGGCCAGGCTCTGTCAGGGACCCCTTAGATAGGGACCCCTCACCAATGGCTTTTGCACCCACCACACTGACTCCAGACCCAGGCCAAGGGGGACAGGATGGACCCCTCAATCCCACAGCTCTGGGCAGACAATCCAACAGGCTGGCATCAGTGGGTTCAGAGCATTTGGGGATCCCAGGATGTCCCCCCAGCCCATCTATTCCTCAGGAGCCAGGGAGGCAGAACACTGCTCTACACAGAGGCCTTCCAGTCCCTCTGGCTGCTCTCGTTCCAGGGAGGTGGTTGGGGACCCACAAAATGAAACAAGGGAAGAGGAGGGTCCTCCTTAGCATCCTGTCATTAGCTGGTCCAGGGACCAAACTGGGATGCTTATGGCATCCCTCGGCCTGGCTCAGCTGCCAGCAGCACTGGGGGATCTTCCCTGGGGAGCACCTGGATGTGCCAGGAGCCCCAGATCAGCTGGGATGAGTGGCTGGAACATCTGGGAACCCCAAAATGTGTGGGGTGAGCACCTGGAGTCTCCAGGAGCCCCAAAAGCAAGTGCCTGCGTTCTCACAGCCTCTTCTGCATGAGGGGTTCAGCAGGGGGCCAGGACCTCATCTGATCCCTCTGCAAACAGCCGCCGGCGGATTGTCAGTGTGCATTTGGCTTTCCCCCGCGGCAGGTGGGGTGATCAGCCATGAAAAGGCGGCTTAGCACCACCGGAAAACTCCTGAGGCAGCCAAATTCCCCGCGCCGGCCCCAGCCGAGCCCCAGCCGTGGGGAGCCGGGCCAGGACAGCGCGGCCGGGGGTGTCGGGGCCGAGGGGGGGCCAGGGCTGAGCCAGCACCGGTGCCGCTGCCGCGCAACCTCTTCCCGCCCTGAGCACGTAGCCCTGATATTAAAGCCATGAAGAGGAAATTCCTCTTCTTCAGAAAAAAACAGAATCCGGATATTTCATAAGTGTCCCATCGGACATGAAAGCCACACCAGGAAATTTCACTCAGCAGAGATATTAAAGTTGCCGTAGCCCTTGGGCAGCCGGGGCCAAGCTCCCGGGGCCTGGCACACGAGAGAGACGGCTGCGGGGACACGCGAGTGCCGCGGCCCCAGCACATCCCACCGTCCCTGGCCCTGTCCCTGCCAGCCCCGCCACAGCCGCTGCTTGTTCTGCAAGAGGTAACCCCAGGTCTAGCAGAGCCCCCACAAGAGAGCACCTCTCCCACCTACAGCATTCCCAGTGGGAAAGCAAAGCCCCCTCCTTTGAGGGCACAGCCCTGGCGCTGCCAGAGTGACAGCACTGAGCCTGCTGTGGGTAACGTGAGCTGCACCCTCGCTGCCCACCTGGGCCTCGGTAACAGAGGTAACTGTCAGCAAGGGCAGGGACCAAAGTGCCAAGTGTCTTTTCCCAACACAACCAATCTGGCACCGATGCCCTCATCCCCCCACAATGCTTTCCCAGCAAAGCCCACTGGTACAACTTGCTTTCTCCCAGGAGGGAGACGGGATGGGGAACTGGGACAATTGCCTGGACTATCTGGCATGGAAGCACATCCGCATATATTGTGGGAGCAGGGGGAGACACGACTGGAAAAAGCCCGGCACTGCTGAGGCAGCATGTCTGTGCCTGTGGACTCAGGGGTTCGCTCCATGCTCCATCCCACATGGAGCACGTGGAGTTGGGAGCTCTGGGGAGAGGCAGAGCCTCACAGGGGTTCACTGTGGGGTCCTTTGCCCACCCACTGGACACAACATGTCCCTTTGATCACCAAGAGGCCAGTGACCCCCTTGGAAAGCTCCTTGAAGGAGAGAGACAGCAATGGTTGTGGCAGCACCGGCACCGCTGCGGCAGCAGGGATGCAAGGGTGAGGGACTCGGGGGGACCCCACAGGCATGAAACACACAGGGGGCAGCAGCCAAGCCCCTGTCAGGGCACACGGCAGGCCAGGGTCCCACGGGGGGCTGCGCTGGGTGGGGGTGGCCTGTCCCCCCCACGAACGGGGAGGGTCACCCACCCATCCCGGGGCGCGGCGCGACATCGCCCACCCCCGGTGCTGCCGGGGAGCGCCCGCCCCCGCAGGCACAGCACGGAGGTAATTGCAGGTTATTGTTCTGCTCTGTCGTTAAATACGGATCAGTTCGCTTCCGACACACGCTCCGAGGAGTGCAAACTCAGATCTCCTGCCCCCGCTCAGCACTTTCCTCACCTGCCAGCAGCCTGGCACAGCGGTGGCAGAGGGTGTAAGGTGTGCTCGGCAGTAGAACCACAGGGACCTCAAAGCTCATCTCATTCCACCCCCTGCCATGGGCAGGGACACCTTCCACCAGACCACATTGCTCGAAGCCCCATCTGACCTGGCCTTGGACACTTCCAGGGATGGGGCAGCCACAGCTTCTCTGGGCAACCTGTGCCAGGGCCTCAGCACTGGGAAGAATTGCTTCCCAATATCCCACCTAACCCTGCCCTCTGGCAGTGGGAAGCCATTCCCTATGTCCTGTCACTCCAGGTGCTTGTCCCAAGTCCCAAGTCCCAAGTCCCAAGTCCCTCTCCAGCTCTCCTGGAGCCCCTTTAGGGACTGGAAGGGGCTCTAAGGTCTGTCTCCTCAGAGCCTTCTCTTCTCCAGGCTGAAGACATTTCATCCCTCAGCTTTGACAAAGTCAGAATCCAACTACCCAGATCCTGGGCTTTCAATTCAATTCAGAGCCCTGAGGCTCTGCCAGTCCTGAGGCCCAGGCCCTGATGTTTCCCTATCACTGTTCCCTGTGGGGATCTGTCAGGGTTAGAAGTGAAACACAACCCAAAGAGCAACATAACAGCTTCTTGAGAGAAAACAAGTTGCTAAAATTAAATAAGCAAATTGAGAGAATGGAATATTTTTACATTGATTTCCTTGTCATGAATATTTATAAAACTTAGTTTAATAATATTAAGCAAAATACAGAAAAGCACTGGATGGGCACTGTAGCCTGCAACCCCTTCCCATGGCAAGGCACACGTCAGACCTCAGTGACTGTGGTCTGCCAGGATCTGAGCTGCAGCATTGCTTCCAAGAGCTCAGAGCAGGGAATCACCCATCCAGAAACCAGAAAATCCCCAGAAAGACTCACAAAACCCCAAGGAGTTTATTGTCCATTGCCACAAGCAATAAACACAGGGAGGCCAAGCATCTTTTCTGTCTGCCCCAGACCACTTGCTCTCATCTTAATTGGCAATTAATGACATGAATTGTATTGTCACTCCACTCCCCCTATGCCTGCCCAGGAATGTGGCTGGTCCTTCCCTGGAAGTGTTCAAAGCCAGGTTGGACAGAGTTTGGAGCAACATGGTCTAGTGGAAGGTGTCCCTGCCCAAGGCAGGGGGATGGAACAAGATGAGCTTTAACCCAAACCATTTTGAGATTCAGTGATTCACCCACTGTAGCACAACCGGCCTCATCTTCCACCGTGGCCCACAGACATTCTGCAGATATTCCCTCCTGCCAGGATCTGGTGATTTCCAGCCTGGCATCAAGGCCATTTCCTGTCTTTCAATCCAAGGGGTTATCCACTTCCCCTCTGGAGCACATCCAGGTGAAAAACCCACCTTGAAGGTGGAAGAATGTGGAGATTACGAAGGGAAAAGCATGGAGAAGTGCAGGGAGATGGATGTGTTGTCAAGACCACAGTGTCTGCAGGACTGGGAGAGGGAAGGACAGAGGAGTGGGGTACCCAGGGCTCTGGTGATGGACACAGTGGTACGGGAAGCTGAGAGCGAGAGCAGGAGGAGGTGAGATACCCCACACTCCTCAGCACACCAGGACAGCTCCCAATCCTGCTCCTAGTGAAAGAGGATAATTTTGGGCCCCACAGCATCCCCAGAGCCCATCACCTGCATCCTGCCCAGTCCCACAGTCCAGCTCCCTGGAGACTGGTGCTCAGGGTCCAAGGGATGGAAGCTGCCATTCTCCAAGGCCCAGCACACTGCACTAGTTGTGGTGTCTCAAAGGGGAGCAGCTCTGGCTCACAGAGCAGCACATTCCTATTTTCAGACCTTTCCACAACTTATTAGAGTCCAAGTCAAACTGACACCCCATACTGTGGAGCAGAGGCTGGAGAGACCCTGATCCCACCCAGCTCCAAACCCTCCTACTTAGAGAAAAGGTTGTAACTGTTCATGCCTCAGACGTGGATCAGAAGGAGATAGGTACTGAATTCCTCAGCTCAGGGAGGGGACAGCAGGCACAGCCACCTGCGAGGTCTGTCATAGCCAGTGCAGCTGCAGAGCTGCCAATCTGACATGGATCCAGCCCTGGATCCAAGTTCACCACCATGGCAGTGAGGATGCAGGCGTGATCAGGGCACAAGGCACCTACAAACCCTGGTATGCAAATGCCCATCACCATCCCCTCAGCCCAGAGCCAGGACAGAGAGAGAGGACAGGCAGGGGAGAGGTGCAGAAGCAGCTGGAGGCTCTGCACTGCTGTGCTCACCTCCTGAACCCTACGTTCTGAGCCCCACACCCTGAGCCCCACACCCCATTCCCTCCTCCCCTCAGCTGCCGAAGGCCCTGGAGCATCCTGACAGAGCAGCAGCTCCTGGCAGCACAGGGAGCCCTGCTCCCCTCTGAGCCCCTGCTCCCCTCTGAGCCCCTGCTCCCCTCTGAGCCCCTGTTCCCCTCTGAGCCCCTGCTCCCCTCTGAGCCCCTGCTCCCCTCTGAGCCCCTGCTCCCCACGCACCCATCCCAGCAGCAATCCCTGCCGGGCCCTGATGGCTCCCTAAAGCTGCTGCACTATTTTTACCCCATGGTTGCTATAGAGACATCAGAGCCTCTCGCTGTGATGATGCAGCTGCTTTGGGTGATGCAGCTGCTTTCGGGCGATGCAGCCTCTTCCGGAAGCACTGCATCACCCACTGCATCACCTGCTGCCTCATCACCCACTGCATCACCCACTGCATCACTCACTGCATCATCATCACCACCCACTGCACCACCTGCTGCATCACCCACTGCATCACCCATTGTACTACCCACTGCATCATCTGCTGCATCACCCACTCCATCATCACCCCCTGCATCATCCACTTCAGGTCCCTCTGGACACACCCTTCAGTCCCAGAGTCCCAGAGTGCCAGATCCCCGTGCCCATGGCAATGCCATGGGACGTAGGGTCACACAGCCTGTTCCATCCATCGCTCCTGGGGCGCCGGCTTGGGATGAGCTGCTGCTCCACCAGCCTGGCCAAGGTGCTGCTGCAGCTCAAGCCTCTGGCCAAAGCCAGGGACCAGAGGGGACAAAAACAGCAGTGCTGCATGGCCACAGGAGGTGACAGTGGCAGGAACGTCACTGACATCCCAGATTTTAGCTGATTAACCTCCAGCACACTGTGGGAAGTCGGTACTCCAGCAGGAGAAATCAGGGTCCCAATCAAAGCAGGGGCAAACCTGCCCCAGGCTCCAGCCCTGCTCGGGTCTGAGGGGAAAGCGAGGTGCTGTGGGCACGGTTGGATACTTTTGTCCATGAAACCCCATGGAGGGGCATGGCCTGGGCTGGGACCCCCCATGCCCAGGGCAGCCCCTCTGTGCCCCACTGTGCCCCACAGGTCGGGGAACCTGGGCTGTGCCCCAGGCAATAGGAGCGTTGGCAGCAGAGCCGGTGGTCCCCCTCAGAATGCTGAGCTCCCCTACCCCTGTGCTGGGCTCGGGGAGCACGGCTATAAACGGCGAAACGGCGCCGTGTGGGGATGAGCTGGCAGGAATAGCTCACACAGCCCTCGGCAAAGAGCCCAAAATAGAACTCGCCAGCGCCGGGTGTCCCCGGGGAGACGGTGCCGGCTCAGCCCTTGCCAAGGCTGCACTGGCATCCCACCTGTGCCTGAGCTGGGGGTCCAAAGGTGCCGGGACACAGGCTTTGGGACAAACCCCTTCCCTGAGAGACAGACCCGGCTCTGCCCAGCCGGGGGCTGCAGCTCCTCTGGAGCTGTAGAGCACAGGGAGCCAACAGCCCCTTGCCATCCTGTCCCTGCTCCCATGGCCTCAGCCCCCCGAGGCATCACTGCAGCGCCCTTGAATGCCCTGGGGACATTCACCCCACAGACCAGAGAGCCCCATTACAGTCCCAGAAAGCAGCTCCCCCTCCTTTGAGCTGGGCCAGACTCTAATCATAACCTCAGCAGGCTAATGAAGGGATGGGAACTGCCTGGCTTATCCAGGTGGGATGGTGCTGAGGTGGCCCCACGAAGCACTTGGCATCTCTGATGTTCTCATCAGTGTCACAGTTGTGTCCCCTCTGCCTCTCTCTGCCCTGCCAGGGGGAAAGAGCCTCCTGCCCAGGTGAGGATTCCGGGTACCAGTACCACCCATGCCACAGGGTACTGGTATCACCAGCAGCACCTCCAGTCACTGCCCAGCCCTCCACATCTCCACATCCTGCCAGGGCTGTTCTGTGCGGGCAGAGCACCTCGGGGTGACACTTGGGCACCTCAAAGCCACCTCATCCCAGTCTTGTCCCAAACTGACCATGTGCAGATCCCATCTCACTGCCCCCGAGGCTGTGCAGGCACTGCTGAGATCAAACCCAGGGCTCAGAGTCCTGCGTGGAGCTGCAGCTTCTCCAGCAGCCATCCCTGCGGCCCCGTTGCCATGGCATCCTCAGGGATGGCAGGGATACTGGCAAGGAGGACAAGGAGGATGAAGATAGGTGGACACATTGGCTCTGCAAAGCCGGGACAGGGCTGGGGCAGATCTGAGGCCCCCTGGCAGCAGACAGGGGCTGTTCCTGCTCCCCTCCATGGAGGTCCCAGCTGCCCGGGATGACTGGCATAACGGAGCTGGTGTCACCATGCTCGGCCCTCCCTGCTGGGGCATCTCCCTCCCCACAGACACCTTAAAGCTGGGGAGTCTAGGCTGGTGGAGCAGGAAAAGGAACTCTCACGTTTGAACATCTGCAAGGACAGGTCATTCCTGCTCTCCAGCCAGGACAGCCAGCCTGGCACAGGAGTGACAACTCATGGGAGCAGCGAGGGTGGCAGAGGAGGAAGGAGTGTTTGTGGGGGATGTCAGCTCCCCAACACTTCCTTCCAACAATCTCCTACTTGCAATTGCTGAGGCCCCAGAACTTCCACCACCCCCTCCCTCCTTCTGGCCCTCCTGGACCACCCCTGACCCACCCTGAGGTGCCTTGGGAGTGGGGTAGACCCTCCTTGACTCAGGGGCTGCGGTGGCTTCCTCTGGTGCTGGAGTAGCAACCCCAATCCCGGGCAGCCTGTGCTCTTCCTGCCACCACAGCTTGTCTTCTAAACTTGTGGGTTTCAGGAGGTTTTTTTAAGGTGTTTATTTTATTAAGGTCTTTATATTATTGTGTTTTTAAAAGTTAAGGTGTTTATTTTCTACAAGTAACTTGGTGTGCTCATGCACAGCAAATGGACAGACAGACACATTTTTGGGGCTTTTGTGGCCAGTTTAGGCAGGTACTGCATTAACTCTGCATTAACAGAGTCAGGACAAAGCTGCCATAAGGTTTTCCAAATGCTCCCTAATGTGATAAGACTGACTTAATATCTCTGCTGGCTCTGATTCTCATTGTCATCCTCATCTCTGACTAAAGAACACTGAAATACTAGATTATATTTTATTAATCGCAAGAGAAATTCCCCCTAATGTTAACATGATCCAGAGGGTGCAATGACAAACACCCTCACAGCTGCAACGGCCTGTGGAAGTACAGAGCCACCTTCCCCCCAGTTCCCTCTTCCTGTTGGGACTGCTCCAAAAGAGCCACCGAGGAAAGTGGAGGAGGTTGCTGGGAAGCAGGTTCCTGCACGGATGAGAGATCTGGGGACAAAGAAGATCTGGAGACAAACGAGATCTGGAGACAAAGGAGGTCCGGAGGGACAGCAGGCTGGTGCTAGTCCTGGTGCATCGCACTGGCACAGGGAGCTCTGCCCGAGGAGCAGATGCAGGGACCCCGGCTTCCCCTGCACGGCACA
>NW_026990933.1:0-33012 GCF_036250125.1 Pseudopipra pipra
TGGTGCAGTGTGTGGCGCAGCCTGGGGTGTCCGTGGGCAGGCAGGGCTTTCTGTGCTGGCACCTTTTCCCTGCGAGGAATCCTCATTTGGATCGGGTTTTGGGGGGCTGCTAAAATGGCGGGGCGGGTCTGACCAAAGGGGGGACAGCAGCCCTGTTTCCCGGGACAGAAAGCTTGTGAGGTTTGGCTTTCAGGTGCAGTGTGTGGCGCAGCCTGGGGTGTCCGTGGGCAGGCAGGGCTTTCTGTGCTGGCACCTTTTCCTTGCGAGGAATCCTCATTTGGATCGGGTTTGGATCGGATGGCCGGCTGTGGTGGGCGGGGCTGACCAAAGGGGGGACAGCAGCCCTGTTTCCCGGGACAGAAAGCTTGTGAGGTTTGGCTTTCAGGTGCAGTGTGTGGCGCAGCGTGGGGTGTCCGTGGGCAGGCAGGGCTTTCTGTGCTGGCACCTTTTCCCTGCGAGGAATCCTCATTTGGATCGAGTTTTGGGGGGGCTGCTAAAATGGCGGGGCGGGGGTGACCAAAGGGGGGACAGCAGCCCTGTTTCCCGGGACAGAAAGCTTGTGAGGTTTGGCTTTCAGGTGCAGTGTGTGGCGCAGCCTGGGCACACTGTGGGCAGGCAGGGCTTTCTGTGCTGGCACCTTTTCCCTGCGAGGAATCCTCATTTGGATCGGGTTTGGATCGGGTGGCCGGCAATGGCGGGGCGGGGCTGACCAAAGGGGGGACAGCAGCCCTGTTTCCCGGGACAGAAAACTTGTGAGGTTTGGCTTTCAGGTGCAGTGTGTGGCGCAGCCTGGGGTGTCCGTGGGCAGGCAGGGCTTTCTGTGCTGGCACCTTTTCCCTGCGAGGAATCCTCATTTTGGTCGGGTTTGGATCGGGTGGCCCGCAATGGCGGGGCGGGGCTGACCAAAGGGGGGACAGCAGCCCTGTTTCCCGGGACAGAAAGCTTGTGAGGTTTGGCTTTCAGGTGCAGTGTGTGGCGCAGCCTGGGGTGTCCGTGGGCAGGCAGGGCTTTCTGTGCTGGCACCTTTTCCCTGCGAGGAATCCTCATTTGGATCGGGTTTGGATCGGGTGGCCCGCACTGGCGGGGCGGGGGTGACCAAAGGGGGGACAGCAGCCCTGTTTCCCGGGACAGAAAGCTTGTGAGGTTTGGCTTTCAGGTGCAGTGTGTGGCGCAGCCTGGGGTGTCCGTGGGCAGGCAGGGCTTTCTGTGCTGGCACCTTTTCCCTGCGAGGAATCCTCATTTGGATCGGGTTTTGGGGGGGCTGCTAAAATGGCGGGGCGGGGCTGACCAAAGTGGGGACAGCAGCCCTGTTTCCCGGGACAGAAAGCTTGTGAGGTTTGGCTTTCAGGTGCAGTGTGTGGCTCAGCATGGGCACTCTGTGGGCAGGCAGGGCTTTCTGTGCTGGCACCTTTTCCCTGCGAGGAATCCTCATTTGGATCGGGTTTGGATCGGGTGGCCGGCAATGGCGGGGCGGGGCTGACCAAAGGGGGGACAGCAGCCCTGTTTCCCGGGACAGAAAGCTTGTGAGGTTTGGCTTTCAGGTGCATTGTGTGGCTCAGCATGGGCACTCTGTGGGCAGGCAGGGCTTTCTGTGCTGGCACCTTTTCCCTGCGAGGAATCCTCATTTGGATCGGGTTTGGATCGGGTGGCCGGCAATGGCGGGGCGGGGCTGACCAAAGGGGGGACAGCAGCCCTGTTTCCCGGGACAGAAAACTTGTGAGGTTTGGCTTTCAGGTGCAGTGTGTGGCGCAGCCTGGGGTGTCCGTGGGCAGGCAGGGCTTTCTGTGCTGGCACCTTTTCCCTGCGAGGAATCCTCATTTTGGTCGGGTTTGGATCGGGTGGCCCGCAATGGCGGGGCGGGGCTGACCAAAGGGGGGACAGCAGCCCTGTTTCCCGGGACAGAAAGCTTGTGAGGTTTGGCTTTCAGGTGCAGTGTGTGGCGCAGCCTGGGGTGTCCGTGGGCAGGCAGGGCTTTCTGTGCTGGCACCTTTTCCCTGCGAGGAATCCTCATTTGGATCGGGTTTGGATCGGGTGGCCCGCACTGGCGGGGCGGGGGTGACCAAAGGGGGGACAGCAGCCCTGTTTCCCGGGACAGAAAGCTTGTGAGGTTTGGCTTTCAGGTGCAGTGTGTGGCGCAGCCTGGGGTGTCCGTGGGCAGGCAGGGCTTTCTGTGCTGGCACCTTTTCCCTGCGAGGAATCCTCATTTGGATCGGGTTTTGGGGGGGCTGCTAAAATGGCGGGGCGGGGCTGACCAAAGTGGGGACAGCAGCCCTGTTTCCCGGGACAGAAAGCTTGTGAGGTTTGGCTTTCAGGTGCAGTGTGTGGCTCAGCATGGGCACTCTGTGGGCAGGCAGGGCTTTCTGTGCTGGCACCTTTTCCCTGCGAGGAATCCTCATTTGGATCGGGTTTGGATCGGGTGGCCGGCAATGGCGGGGCGGGGCTGACCAAAGGGGGGACAGCAGCCCTGTTTCCCGGGACAGAAAGCTTGTGAGGTTTGGCTTTCAGGTGCATTGTGTGGCTCAGCATGGGCACTCTGTGGGCAGGCAGGGCTTTCTGTGCTGGCACCTTTTCCCTGCGAGGAATCCTCATTTGGATCGGGTTTGGATCGGGTGGCCGGCAATGGCGGGGCGGGGCTGACCAAAGGGGGGACAGCAGCCCTGTTTCCCGGGACAGAAAGCTTGTGAGGTTTGGCTTTCAGGTGCAGTGTGTGGCACAGCCTGGGCACTCTGTGGGCAGGCAGGGCTTTCTGTGCTGGCACCTTTTCCCTGCGGGGAATCCTCATTTGGATCGGGTTTTGGGGGGGCTGCTAAAATGGCGGGGCGGGGCTGACCAAAGGGGGGACAGCAGCCCTGTTTCCCGGGACAGAAAGCTTGTGAGGTTTGGCTTTCAGGTGCAGTGTGTGGCGCAGCCTGGGCACTCTGTGGGCAGGCAGGGCTTTCTGTGCTGGCACCTTTTCCCTGCGAGGAATCCTCATTTGGATCGAGTTTTGGGGGGGCTGCTAAAATGGCGGGGCGGGGGTGACCAAAGGGGGGACAGCAGCCCTGTTTCCCGGGACAGAAAGCTTGTGAGGTTTGGCTTTCAGGTGCAGTGTGTGGCGCAGCCTGGGGTGTCCGTGGGCAGGCAGGGCTTTCTGTGCTGGCACCTTTTCCCTGCGAGGAATCCTCATTTGGATCGGGTTTTGGGGGGGCTGCTAAAATGGCGGGGCGGGGCTGACCAAAGGGGGGACAGCAGCCCTGTTTCCCGGGACAGAAAGCTTGTGAGGTTTGGCTTTCAGGTCCATTGTGTGGCTCAGCCTGGGCACTCTGTGGGCAGGCAGGGCTTTCTGTGCTGGCACCTTTTCCCTGCGAGGAATCCTCATTTGGATCGGGTTTGGATCGGATGGCCGGCAGTGGTGGGCGGGGCTGACCAAAGGGGGGACAGCAGCCCTGTTTCCCGGGACAGAAAGCTTGTGAGGTTTGGCTTTCAGGTGCAGTGTGTGGCGCAGCCTGGGCACACTGTGGGCAGGCAGGGCTTTCTGTGCTGGCACCTTTTCCTTGCGAGGAATCCTCATTTGGATCGAGTTTTGGGGGGGCTGCTAAAATGGCGGGGCGGGGGTGACCAAAGGGGGGACAGCAGCCCTGTTTCCCGGGACAGAAAGCTTGTGAGGTTTGGCTTTCAGGTGCAGTGTGTGGCGCAGCCTGGGGTGTCCGTGGGCAGGCAGGGCTTTCTGTGCTGGCACCTTTTCCCTGCGAGGAATCCTCATTTGGATCGGGTTTTGGGGGGCTGCTAAAATGGCGGGGCGGGTCTGACCAAAGGGGGGACAGCAGCCCTGTTTCCCGGGACAGAAAGCTTGTGAGGTTTGGCTTTCAGGTGCAGTGTGTGGCGCAGCCTGGGGTGTCCGTGGGCAGGCAGGGCTTTCTGTGCTGGCACCTTTTCCTTGCGAGGAATCCTCATTTGGATCGGGTTTGGATCGGATGGCCGGCTGTGGTGGGCGGGGCTGACCAAAGGGGGGACAGCAGCCCTGTTTCCCGGGACAGAAAGCTTGTGAGGTTTGGCTTTCAGGTGCAGTGTGTGGCGCAGCCTGGGGTGTCCGTGGGCAGGCAGGGCTTTCTGTGCTGGCACCTTTTCCCTGCGAGGAATCCTCATTTGGGTCGGGTTTGGATCGGGTGGCCCGCAATGGCGGGGCGGGGCTGACCAAAGGGGGGACAGCAGCCCTGTTTCCCGGGACAGAAAGCTTGTGAGGTTTGGCTTTCAGGTGCATTGTGTGGCTCAGCATGGGCACTCTGTGGGCAGGCAGGGCTTTCTGTGCTGGCACCTTTTCCCTGCGAGGAATCCTCATTTGGATCGGGTTTGGATCGGGTGGCCGGCAATGGCGGGGCGGGGCTGACCAAAGGGGGGACAGCAGCCCTGTTTCCCGGGACAGAAAGCTTGTGAGGTTTGGCTTTCAGGTGCAGTGTGTGGCACAGCCTGGGCACTCTGTGGGCAGGCAGGGCTTTCTGTGCTGGCACCTTTTCCCTGCGAGGAATCCTCGTTTGGATCGGGTGGCCGGCAATGGCGGGGCGGGGGTGACCAAAGGGGGGACAGCAGCCCTGTTTCCCGGCACAGAAAGCTTGTGAGGTTTGGCTTTCAGGTGCAGTGTGTGGCGCAGCCTGGGGTGTCCGTGGGCAGGCAGGGCTTTCTGTGCTGGCACCTTTTCCTTGCGAGGAATCCTCATTTGGATCGGGTTTGGATCGGATGGCCGGCTGTGGTGGGCGGGTCTGACCAAAGGGGGGACAGCAGCCCTGTTTCCCGGGACAGAAAGCTTGTGAGGTTTGGCTTTCAGGTGCAGTGTGTGGCGCAGCCTGGGCACACTGTGGGCAGGCAGGGCTTTCTGTGCTGGCACCTTTTCCCTGCGAGGAATCCTCATTTGGATCGGGTTTTGGGGGGGCTGCTAAAATGGCGGGGCGGGTGTGACCAAAGGGGGGACAGCAGCCCTGTTTCCCGGGACAGAAAGCTTGTGAGGTTTGGCTTTCAGGTGCAGTGTGTGGCACAGCCTGGGCACTCTGTGGGCAGGCAGGGCTTTCTGTGCTGGCACCTTTTCCCTGCGAGGAATCCTCATTTGGATCGGGTTTGGATCGGGTGGCCGGCAATGGCGGGGCGGGGGTGACCAAAGGGGGGACAGCAGCCCTGTTTCCCGGCACAGAAAGCTTGTGAGGTTTGGCTTTCAGGTGCAGTGTGTGGCACAGCCTGGGCACTCTGTGGGCAGGCAGGGCTTTCTGTGCTGGCACCTTTTCCCTGCGAGGAATCCTCATTTTGGTCGGGTTTGGATCGGGTGGCCCGCAATGGCGAGGCGGGGCTGACCAAAGGGGGGACAGCAGCCCTGTTTCCCGGGACAGAAAGCTTGTGAGGTTTGGCTTTCAGGTGCAGTGTGTGGCGCAGCCTGGGGTGTCCGTGGGCAGGCAGGGCTTTCTGTGCTGGCACCTTTTCCCTGCGAGGAATCCTCATCTGGATCGGGTGGCCGGCAGTGGTGGGCGGGGGTGACCAAAGGGGGGACAGCAGCCCTGTTTCCCGGGACAGAAAGCTTGTGAGGTTTGGCTTTCAGGTGCAGTGTGTGGCACAGCCTGGGGTGTCCGTAGGCAGGCAGGGCTTTCTGTGCTGGCACCTTTTCCCTGCGAGGAATCCTCATTTGGATCGAGTTTTGGGAGGGCTGCTAAAATGGCGGGGCGGGGGTGACCAAAGGGGGGACAGCAGCCCTGTTTCCCGGGACAGAAAGCTTGTGAGGTTTGGTTTTCAGGTGCAGTGTGTGGCGCAGCCTGGGGTGTCCGTGGGCAGGCAGGGCTTTCTGCGCTGGCACCTTTTCCCTGCGAGGAATCCTCATTTGGATCGGGTTTTGGGGGGGCTGCTAAAATGGCGGGGCGGGGCTGACCAAAGGGGGGACAGCAGCCCTGTTTCCCGGGACAGAAAGCTTGTGAGGTTTGGCTTTCAGGTGCATTGTGTGGCTCAGCCTGGGCACACTGTGGGCAGGCAGGGCTTTCTGTGCTGGCACCTTTTCCCTGCGAGGAATCCTCATTTGGATCGGGTTTGGATCGGGTGGCCGGCAGTGGTGGGCGGGGGTGACCAAAGGGGGGACAGCAGCCCTGTTTCCCGGGACAGAAAGCTTGTGAGGTTTGGCTTTCAGGTGCAGTGTGTGGCGCAGCCTGGGCACATTGTGGGCAGGCAGGGCTTTCTGTTCTGGCACCTTTTCCCTGCGAGGAATTCTCATTTGGATCGGGTTTGGATCGGATGGCCGGCAGTGCTGGGCGGGGCTGACCAAAGGGGGGACAGCAGCCCTGTTTCCCGGGACAGAAAGCTTGTGAGGTTTGGCTTTCAGGTGCAGTGTGTGGCGCAGCCTGGGCACTCTGTGGGCAGGCAGGGTTTTCTCTGCTGGCACCTTTTCCCTGCGAGGAATCCTCATTTGGATCGGGTTTGGGGGGGCTGCTAAAATGGCGGGGCGGGGCTGACCAAAGGGGGGACAGCAGCCCTGTTTCCCGGGACAGAAAGCTTGTGAGGTTTGGCTTTCAGGTGCAGTGTGTGGCACAGCCTGGGCACTCTGTGGGCAGGCAGGGCTTTCTGTGCTGGCACCTTTTCCCTGCGAGGAATCCTCATTTGGATCGGGTTTGGATCGGGTGGCCGGCAATGGTGGGGCGGGGCTGACCAAAGGGGGGACAGCAGCCCTGTTTCCCGGGACAGAAAGCTTGTGAGGTTTGGCTTTCAGGTGCAGTGTGTGGCGCAGCCTGGGGTGTCCGTGGGAGGCAGGGCTTTCTGTGCTGGCACCTTTTCCCTGCGAGGAATCCTCATTTGGATCGACTTTTGGGGGGGCTGCTAAAATGGCGGGGCGGGGCTGACCAAAGGGGGGACAGCAGCCCTGTTTCCCGGGACAGAAAGCTTGTGAGGTTTGGCTTTCAGGTGCAGTGTGTGGCGCAGCCTGGGCACATTGTGGGCAGGCAGGGCTTTCTGTGCTGGCACCTTTTCCCTGCGAGGAATCCTCATTTGGATCGGGTTCGGGGGGGCTGCTAAAATGGCGGGGCTGATCAAAGGGGGGACAGCAGCCCTGTTTCCCGGGACAGAAAGCTTGTGAGCTTTGGCTTTCAGGTGCAGTGTGTGGCGCAGCCTGGACACATTGTGGGCAGGCAGGGCTTTCTGTGCTGGCACCTTTTCCCTGCGAGGAATCCTCATTTGGGTCGGGTTTTGGGGGGGCTGCTAAAATGGCGGGGCGGGGCTGACCAAAGGGGGGACAGCAGCCCTGTTTCCCGGGACAGAAAGCTTGTGAGGTTTGGCTTTCAGGTGCAGTGTGTGGCACAGCCTGGGCACTCTGTGGGCAGGCAGGGCTTTCTGTGCTGGCACCTTTTCCCTGCGAGGAATCCTCATTTGGATCGGGTTTGGATCGGGTGGCCGGCAGTGGTGAGCGGGGCTGACCAAGGTGGGGGACAGCAGCCCTGTTTCCCGGGACAGAAAGCTTGTGAGGTTTGGCTTTCAGGTGCAGTGTGTGGCGCAGCCTGGGGTGTCCGTGGGCAGGCAGGGCTTTCTGTGCTGGCACCTTTTCCCTGCGAGGAATCCTCATTTGGATCGGGTTTTGGGGGGGCTGCTAAAATGGCGGGGCGGGGCTGACCAAAGGGGGGACAGCAGCCCTGTTTCCCGGGACAGAAAGCTTGTGAGGTTTGGCTTTCAGGTGCAGTGTGTGGCACAGCCTGGGCACTCTGTGGGCAGGCAGGGCTTTCTGTGCTGGCACCTTTTCCCTGCGAGGAATCCTCGTTTGGATCGGGTGGCCGGCAATGGCGGGGCGGGGGTGACCAAAGGGGGGACAGCAGCCCTGTTTCCCGGGACAGAAAGCTTGTGAGGCTTGGCTTTCAGGTGCACTGTGTGGCTCAGCCTGGGGTGTCCGTGGGCAGGCAGGGCTTTCTGTGCTGGCACCTTTTCCCTGCGAGGAATCCTCATTTGGATCGGGTTTTGGGGGGGCTGCTAAAATGGCGGGGCGGGGCTGACCAAAGCGGGGACAGCAGCCCTGTTTCCCGGGACAGAAAGCTTGTGAGGTTTGGCTTTCAGGTGCAGTGTGTGGCACAGCCTGGGCAGTCTGTGGGCAGGCAGGGCTTTCTGTGCTGGCACCTTTTCCGTGCGAGGAATCCTCATTTGGGTCGGGTTTGGATCGGGTGGCCGGCAATGGCGGGGCGGGGCTGACCAAGGTGGGCGACAGCAGCCCTGTTTCCCGGGACAGAAAGCTTGTGAGGTTTGGCTTTCAGGTGCAGTGTGTGGCACAGCCTGGGCACTCTGTGGGCAGGCAGGGCTTTCTGTGCTGGCACCTTTTCCCTGCGAGGAATCCTCGTTTGGATCGGGTGGCCGGCAATGGCGGGGCGGGGGTGACCAAAGGGGGGACAGCAGCCCTGTTTCCCGGGACAGAAAGCTTGTGAGGCTTGGCTTTCAGGTGCACTGTGTGGCTCAGCCTGGGGTGTCCGTGGGCAGGCAGGGCTTTCTGTGCTGGCACCTTTTCCCTGCGAGGAATCCTCATTTGGATCGGGTTTGGATCGGGTGGCCAGCAGTGGTGGGCGGGGCGGACCAAAGCGGGGACAGCAGCCCTGTTTCCCGTGACAAAAAGCTTGTGAGGTTTGGCTTTCAGGTGCAGTGTGTGGCGCAGCCTGGGGTGTCCGTGGGCAGGCAGGGCTTTCTGTGCTGGCACCTTTTCCCTGCGAGGAATCCTCATTTGGATCGGGTTTTGGGGGGGCTGCTAAAATGGCGGGGCAGGGCTGACCAAAGGGGGGACAGCAGCCCTGTTTCCCGGGACAGAAAGCTTGTGAGGTTTGGCTTTCAGGTGCATTGTGTGGCTCAGCCTGGGCACTCTGTGGGCAGGCAGGGCTTTCTGTGCTGGCACCTTTTCCCTGCGAGGAATCCTCATTTGGATCTGGTTTGGATCGGGTGGCCGGCAGTGGTGGGCGGGGCTGACCAAGGTGGGGGACAGCAGCCCTGTTTCCCGGGACAGAAAGCTTGTGAGGTTTGGCTTTCAGGTGCAGTGTGTGGCACAGCCTGGGCAGTCTGTGGGCAGGCAGGGTTTTCTGTGCTGGCACCTTTTCCCTGCGAGGAATCCTCATTTGGATCGGGTTTTCGGGGGGCTGCTAAAATGGCGGGGCGGGGCTGACCAAAGGGGGGACAGCAGCCCTGTTTCCCGGGACAGAAAGCTTGTGAGGTTTGGCTTTCAGGTGCAGTGTGTGGCGCAGCCTGGGCACTCTGTGGGCAGGCAGGGCTTTCTGTGCTGGCACCTTTTCCCTGCGAGGAATCCTCATTTGGATCGGGTTTGGATCGGGTGGCCGGCAGTGGTGGGCGGGGCTGACCAAAGGGGTGACAGCAGCCCTGTTTCCCGGGACAGAAAGCTTGTGAGGTTTGGCTTTCAGGTGCAGTGTGTGACGCAGCCTGGGGTTTCCGTGGGCAGGCAGGGCTTTCTGTGCTGGCACCTTTTCCCTGCGAGGAATCCTCATTTGGATCGGGTTTGGATCGGGTGGCCGGCAGTGGTGGGCGGGGCTGACCAAGGTGGGCGACAGCAGCCCTGTTTCCCGGGACAGAAAGCTTGTGAGGTTTGGCTTTCAGGTGCAGTGTGTGGCACAGCCTGGGCACTCTGTGGGCAGGCAGGGCTTTCTGTGCTGGCACCTTTTCCCTGCGAGGAATCCTCGTTTGGATCGGGTGGCCGGCAATGGCGGGGCGGGGGTGACCAAAGGGGGGACAGCAGCCCTGTTTCCCGGGACAGAAAGCTTGTGAGGTTTGGCTTTCAGGTGCAGTGTGTGGCACAGCCTGGGGTGTCCGTGGGCAGGCAGGGCTTTCTGTGCTGGCACCTTTTCCCTGCGAGGAATCCTCATTTGGATCGGGTTTTGGGGGGGCTGCTAAAATGGCGGGGCAGGGCTGACCAAAGTGGGGGACAGCAGCCCTGTTTCCCGGGACAGAAAGCTTGTGAGGTTTGGCTTTCAGGTGCAGTGTGTGGCACAGCCTGGGCACTCTGTGGGCAGGCAGGGCTTTCTGTGCTGGCACCTTTTCCCTGCGAGGAATCCTCATTTGGATCGGGTGGCCGGCAATGGCGGGGCGGGGGTGACCAAAGGGGGGACAGCAGCCCTGTTTCCCGGGACAGAAAGCTTGTGAGGTTTGGCTTTCAGGTGCAGTGTGTGGCACAGCCTTGGGTGTCCGTGGGCAGGCAGGGCTTTCTGTGCTGGCACCTTTTCCCTGCGAGGAATCCTCATTTGGATCGGGTTTTGGGGGGGCTGCTAAAATGGCGGGGCAGGGCTGACCAAAGTGGGGGACAGCAGCCCTGTTTCCCGGGACAGAAAGCTTGTGAGGTTTGGCTTTCAGGTGCATTGTGGGGCTCAGCCTGGGGTGTCCGTGGGCAGGCAGGGCTTTCTGTGCTGGCACCTTTTCCCTGCGAGGAACGCTTTTGGGTCGGGTTTGGATCGGGTGGCTGGCAATGGCGGGGCGGGGATGACCAAAGGGGGGACAGCAGCCCTGTTTCCCGGGACAGAAAGCTTGTGAGGTTTGGCTTTCAGGTGCAGTGTGTGGCACAGCCTGGGCACTCTGTGGGCAGGCAGGGCTTTCTGTGCTGGCACCTTTTCCCTGCGAGGAATCCTCATTTGGATCGGGTTTTGGGGGGGCTGCTAAAATGGCGGGGCGGGGCTGACCAAAGGGGGGACAGCAGCCCTGTTTCCCGGGACAGAAAGCTTGTGAGGTTTGGCTTTCAGGTGCAGTGTGTGGCACAGCCTGGGCAGTCTGTGGGCAGGCAGGGCTTTCTGTGCTGGCACCTTTTCCCTGCGAGGAATCCTCATTTGGATCGGGTTTGGATCGGGTGGCCGGCAATGGCGGGGCGGGGGTCACCAAAGGGGGGACAGCAGCCCTGTTTCCCGGGACAGAAAGCTTGTGAGGTTTGGCTTTCAGGTGCAGTGTGTGGCACAGCCTGGGCACTCTGTGGGCAGGCAGGGCTTTCTGTGCTGGCACCTTTTCCCTGCGAGGAATCCTCATTTGGATCGGGTTTTGGGGGGGCTGCTAAAATGGCGGGGCGAGGGTGACCAAAGGGGGGACAGCAGCCCTGTTTCCCGGGACAGAAAGCTTGTGAGGTTTGGCTTTCAGGTGCATTGTGTGGCTCAGCCTGGGCACTCTGTGGGCAGGCAGGGCTTTCTGTGCTGGCACCTTTTCCCTGCGAGGAATCCTCATTTGGATCGGGTTTGGATCTGGTGCCCGGCAGTGGTGGGCGGGGCTGACCAAGGTGGGCGACAGCAGCCCTGTTTCCCGGGACAGAAAGCTTGTGAGGTTTGGCTTTCAGGTGCAGTGTGTGGCACAGCCTGGGCACTCTGTGGGCAGGCAGGGCTTTCTGTGCTGGCACCTTTTCCCTGCGAGGAATCCTCGTTTGGATCGGGTGGCCGGCAATGGCGGGGCGGGGGTGACCAAAGGGGGGACAGCAGCCCTGTTTCCCGGGACAGAAAGCTTGTGAGGTTTGGCTTTCAGGTGCACTGTGTGGCTCAGCCTGGGGTGTCCGTGGGCAGGCAGGGCTTTCTGTGCTGGCACCTTTTCCCTGCGAGGAATCCTCATTTGGATCGGGTTTGGATCGGGTGGCCAGCAGTGGTGGGCGGGGCGGACCAAAGCGGGGACAGCAGCCCTGTTTCCCGGGACAGAAAGCTTGTGAGGTTTGGCTTTCAGGTGCATTGTGTGGCTCAGCCTGGGCACTCTGTGGGCAGGCAGGGCTTTCTGTGCTGGCACCTTTTCCCTGCGAGGAATCCTCATTTGGATCGGGTTTTGGGGGGGCTGCTAAAATGGCGGGGCGAGGGTGACCAAAGGGGGGACAGCAGCCCTGTTTCCCGGGACAGAAAGCTTGTGAGGTTTGGCTTTCAGGTGCATTGTGTGGCTCAGCCTGGGGTGTCCGTGGGCAGGCAGGGCTTTCTGTGCTGGCACCTTTTCCCTGCGAGGAATCCTCATTTGGATCGGGTTTTGGGGGGGCTGCTAAAATGGCGGGGCAGGGCTGACCAAAGTGGGGGACAGCAGCCCTGTTTCCCGGGACAGAAAGCTTGTGAGGTTTGGCTTTCAGGTGCAGTGTGTGGCACAGCCTGGGCACTCTGTGGGCAGGCAGGGCTTTCTGTGCTGGCACCTTTTCCCTGTGAGGAATCCTCGTTTGGGTCGGGTTTGGATCGGGTGGCCGGCAATGGCGGGGCGGGGCTGACCAAAGGGGAGACAGCAGCCCTGTTTCCCGGGACAGAAAGCTTGTGAGGTTTGGCTTTCAGGTGCAGTGTGTGGCACAGCCTGGGCACTCTGTGGGCAGGCAGGGCTTTCTGTGCTGGCACCTTTTCCCTGCGAGGAATCCTCATTTGGATCGGGTTTTGGGGGGGCTGCTAAAATGGCGGGGCGAGGGTGACCAAAGGGGGGACAGCAGCCCTGTTTCCCGGGACAGAAAGCTTGTGAGGTTTGGCTTTCAGGTGCAGTGTGTGGCTCAGCCTGGGCACTCTGTGGGCAGGCAGGGCTTTCTGTGCTGGCACCTTTTCCCTGCGAGGAATCCTCATTTGGATCGGGTTTGGATCTGGTGGCCGGCAGTGGTGGGCGGGGCTGACCAAGGTGGGGGACAGCAGCCCTGTTTCCCGGGACAGAAAGCTTGTGAGGTTTGGCTTTCAGGTGCAGTGTGTGGCACAGCCTGGGCACTCTGTGGGCAGGCAGGGCTTTCTGTGCTGGCACCTTTTCCCTGCGAGGAATCCTCGTTTGGATCGGGTGGCCGGCAATGGCGGGGCGGGGGTGACCAAAGGGGGGACAGCAGCCCTGTTTCCCGGGACAGAAAGCTTGTGAGGTTTGGCTTTCAGGTGCAGTGTGTGGCACAGCCTGGGGTGTCCGTGGGCAGGCAGGGCTTTCTGTGCTGGCACCTTTTCCCCGTGAGGAATCCTCATTTGGATCGGGTTTTGGGGGGGCTGCTAAAATGGCGGGGCGGGGCTGACCAAAGGGGGGACAGCAGCCCTGTTTCCCGGGACAGAAAGCTTGTGAGGTTTGGCTTTCAGGTGCAGTGTGTGGCACAGCCTGGGCAGTCTGTGGGCAGGCAGGGCTTTCTGTGCTGGCACCTTTTCCCTGCGAGGAATCCTCATTTGGGTCGGGTTTGGATCGGGTGGCCGGCAATGGCGGGGCGGGGCTGACCAAAGGGGGGACAGCAGCCCTGTTTCCCGGGACAGAAAGCTTGTGAGGTTTGGCTTTCAGGTGCAGTGTGTGGCACAGCCTGGGGTGTCCGTGGGCAGGCAGGGCTTTCTGTGCTGGCACCTTTTCCCTGCGAGGAATCCTCATTTGGATCGGGTTTTGGGGGGGCTGCTAAAATGGCGGGGCAGGGCTGACCAAAGTGGGGGACAGCAGCCCTGTTTCCCGGGACAGAAAGCTTGGGAGGTTTGGCTTTCAGGTGCAGTGTGTGGCACAGCCTGGGCACTCTGTGGGCAGGCAGGGCTTTCTGTGCTGGCACCTTTTCCCTGCGAGGAATCCTCATTTGGGTCGGGTTTGGATCGGGTGGCTGGCAATGGCGGGGCGGGGCTGACCAAAGGGGAGACAGCAGCCCTGTTTCCCGGGACAGAAAGCTTGTGAGGTTTGGCTTTCAGGTGCAGTGTGTGGCACAGCCTGGGCACTCTGTGGGCAGGCAGGGCTTTCTGTGCTGGCACCTTTTCCCTGCGAGGAATCCTCATTTGGATCGGGTTTTGGGGGGGCTGCTAAAATGGCGGGGCGAGGGTGACCAAAGGGGGGACAGCAGCCCTGTTTCCCGGGACAGAAAGCTTGTGAGGTTTGGCTTTCAGGTGCAGTGTGTGGCGCAGCCTGGGGTGTCCATGGGCAGGCACGGCTTTCTGTGCTGGCACCTTTTCCCTGCGAGGAATCCTCGTTTGGATCGGGTGGCCGGCAATGGCGGGGCGGGGGTGACCAAAGGGGGGACAGCAGCCCTGTTTCCCGGGACAGAAAGCTTGTGAGGTTTGGCTTTCAGGTGCAGTGTGTGGCACAGCCTGGGGTGTCCGTGGGCAGGCAGGGCTTTCTGTGCTGGCACCTTTTCCCTGCGAGGAATCCTCATTTGGGTCGGGTTTGGATCGGGTGGCCGGCAATGGCGGGGCGGGGCTGACCAAGGTGGGGGACAGCAGCCCTGTTTCCCGGGACAGAAAGCTTGTGAGGTTTGGCTTTCAGGTGCAGTGTGTGGCACAGCCTGGGCACTCTGTGGGCAGGCAGGGCTTTCTGTGCTGGCACCTTTTCCCTGCGAGGAATCCTCGTTTGGATCGGGTGGCCGGCAATGGCGGGGCGGGGGTGACCAAAGGGGGGACAGCAGCCCTGTTTCCCGGGACAGAAAGCTTGTGAGGTTTGGCTTTCAGGTGCACTGTGTGGCTCAGCCTGGGGTGTCCGTGGGCAGGCAGGGCTTTCTGTGCTGGCACCTTTTCCCTGCGAGGAATCCTCATTTGGGTCGGGTTTGGATCGGGTGGCCGGCAGTGGTGGGCGGGGCTCACCAAAGGGGGTACAGGAGCTCTTTTTCCCGCGACAGAAAGCTTGTGAGGTTTGGCTTTCAAGTCAGTGTTTGGCACAGCCTGGGCACTCTGTGGGCAGGCAGGGCTTTCTGTGCTGGCACCTTTTCCCTGCGAGGAATCCTCATTTGGGTCGGGTTTGGATCGGGTGGCCGTCAATAGCGGGGCGGGGCTGACCAAAGAGGGGGACAGCAGCCCTGTTTCCCGGGACAGAAAGCTTGTGAGGTTTGGATTTCAGGTGCAGTGTGTGGCGCAGATTGGGTACACTGTGGGCTGGCAGGGCTTTCTGTGTTGGCACCTTTTCCCTGCGAGGAATTCTCATTTGGATCGGGTTTTGGGGGGGCTGCTAAAATGGCGGGGCGGGGCTGACCAAAGGGGGGACAGCAGCCCTGTTTCCCGGGACAGAAAGCTTGTGAGGTTTGGCTTTCAGGTGCATTGTGTGGCACAGCCTGGGCACTCTGTGGGCAGGCAGGGCTTTCTGTGCTGGCACCTTTTCCCTGCGAGGAATCCTCATTTGGGTCGTGTTTGGATCGGGTGGCCGGCAATGGCGGGGCGGGGGTGACCAAAGGGGGGACAGCAGCCCTGTTTCCCGGGACAGAAAGCTTGTGAGGTTTGGCTTTCAGGTGCATTGTATGGCGCAGCCTGAGCACACTGTGGGCAGGCAGGGCTTTCTGTGCCGGCACCTTTTCCCTGCGAGAAATTCTCATTTGGATCGGGTTTGGATCGGGAGGCCGGCAGTGCTGGGCGGGGCTGACCAAAGGGGGGACAGCAGCCCTGTTTCCCGGGACAGAAAGCTTGTGAGGTTTGGCTTTCAGGTGCAGTGTGTGGCACAGCCTGGGCACTCTGTGGGCAGGCAGGGCTTTCTGTGCTGGCACCTTTTCCCTGCGAGGAATCCTCATTTGGATCGGGTTTTGGGGGGGCTGCTAAAATGGCGGGGCGGGGCTGACCAAAGGGGGGACAGCAGCCCTGTTTCCCGGGACAGAAAGCTTGTGAGGTTTGGCTTTCAGGTGCAGTGTGTGGCGCAGCCTGGGGTGTCCGTGGGCAGGCAGGGCTTTCTGTGCTGGCACCTTTTCCCTGCGAGGAATCCTCATTTGGATCGAGTTTTGGGGGGGCTGCTAAAATGGCGGGGCGGGGGTGACCAAAGGGGGGACAGCAGCCCTGTTTCCCGGGACAGAAAGCTTGTGAGGTTTGGCTTTCAGGTGCATTGTGTGGCTCAGCCTGGGCACTCTGTGGGCAGGCAGGGCTTTCTGTGCTGGCACCTTTTCCTTGCGAGGAATCCTCATTTGGATCGGGTTTGGATCGGGTGGCCGGCAGTGGTGGGCGGGGCTGACCAAAGGGGGGACAGCCCTGTTTCCCGGGACAGAAAGCTTGTGAGGTTTGGCTTTCAGGTGCAGTGTGTGGCACAGCCTGGGGTGTCCGTGGGCAGGCAGGGCTTTCTGTGCTGGCACCTTTTCCCTGCGAGGAATCCTCATTTGGATCTGGTTTGGATCGGGTGGCCGGCAGTGGTGGGCGGGGCTGACCAAAGGGGGGACAGCAGCCCTGTTTCCCGGGACAGAAAGGTTGTGAGGTTTGGCTTTCAGGTGCAGTGTGTGGCACAGCCTGGGCACTCTGTGGGCAGGCAGGGCTTTCTGTGCTGGCACATTTTCCCTGCGAGGAATCCTCATTTGGGTCGGGTTTGGATCGGGTGGCCGGCAATGGCGGGGCGGGGCTGACCAAAGGGGGGACAGCAGCCCTGTTTCCCGGGACAGAAAGCTTGTGAGGTTTGGCTTTCAGGTGCAGTGTGTGGCTCAGCCTGGGTACTCTGTGGGCAGGCAGGGCTTTCTGTGCTGGCACCTTTTCCCTGCGAGGAATCCTCATTTGGATCGGGTTTTGGGGGGGCTGCTTAAATGGCGGGGCGGGGCTGACCAAAGGGGGGACAGCAGCCCTGTTTCCCGGGACAGAAAGCTTGTGAGGTTTGGCTTTCAGGTGCATTGTGTGGCTCAGCCTGGGCACTCTGGGGGCAGGCAGGGCTTTCTGTGCTGGCACCTTTTCCTTGCGAGGAATCCTCATTTGGATCGGGTTTGGATCGGATGGCCGGCAGTGGTGGGCGGGGCTGACCAAAGGGGGGACAGCAGCCCTGTTTCCCGGGACAGAAAGCTTGTGAGGTTTGGCTTTCAGGTGCAGTGTGTGGCGCAGCCTGGGCACACTGTGGGCAGGCAGGGCTTTCTGTGCTGGTACCTTTTCCTTGCGAGGAATCCTCATTTGGATCGGGTTTGGATCGGATGGCCGGCAGTGGTGGGCGGGGCTGACCAAAGGGGGGACAGCAGCCCTGTTTCCCGGGACAGAAAGCTTTGAGGTTTGGCTTTCAGGTGCAGTGTGTGGCGCAGCCTGGGGTGTCCGTGGGCAGGCAGGGCTTTCTGTGCTGGCACCTTTTCCCTGCGAGGAATCCTCAATTGGATCGAGTTTTTGGGGGGCTGCTAAAATGGCGGGGGGGGACTGACCAAGGGGGGGACAGCAGCCCTGTTTCCCGGGACAGAAAGCTTGTGAGATTTGGCTTTCAGGTGCAGTGTGTGGCGCAGCCTGGGCACTCTGTGGGCAGGCAGGGCTTTCTGTGCTGGCACCTTTTCCCTGCGAGGAATCCTCATTTGGATCGGGTTTGGATCGGGTGGCCGGCAGTGGTGGGCGGGGCTGACCAAAGGGGGGACAGCCCTGTTTCCCGGGACAGAAAGCTTGTGAGGTTTGGCTTTCAGGTGCAGTGTGTGGCACAGCCTGGGGTGTCCGTGGGCAGGCAGGGCTTTCTGTGCTGGCACCTTTTCCCTGCGAGGAATCCTCATTTGGATCTGGTTTGGATCGGGTGGCCGGCAGTGGTGGGCGGGGCTGACCAAAGGGGGGACAGCAGCCCTGTTTCCCGGGACAGAAAGGTTGTGAGGTTTGGCTTTCAGGTGCAGTGTGTGGCACAGCCTGGGCACTCCGTGGGCAGGCAGGGCTTTCTGTGCTGGCACCTTTTCCCTGCGAGGAATCCTCATTTGGATCGGGTTTGGATCGGGTGGCCGGCAGTGGTGGGCGGGGCTGACCAAGGTGGGGGACAGTAGCCCTGTTTCCCGGGACAGAAAGCTTGTGAGGTTTGGCTTTCAGGTGCAGTGTGTGGCACAGCCTGGGCACTCTGTGGGCAGGCAGGGCTTTCTGTGCTGGCACCTTTTCCCTGCGAGGAATCCTCATTTGGATCGGGTTTGGATCGGGTGGCCGGCAATGGCGGGGCGGGGCTGACCAAAGGGGGGACAGCAGCCCTGTTTCCCGGGACAGAAAGCTTGTGAGGTTTGGCTTTCAGGTGCAGTGTGTGGCGCAGCCTGGGGTGTCCGTGGGCAGGCAGGGCTTTCTGTGCCGGCACCTTTTCCCTGCGAGAAATTCTCATTTGGATCGGGTTTGGATCGGGAGGCCGGCAGTGCTGGGCGGGGCTGACCAAAGGGGGGACAGCAGCCCTGTTTCCCGGGACAGAAAGCTTGTGAGGTTTGGCTTTCAGGTGCAGTGTGTGGCGCAGCCTGGGGTGTCCGTGGGCAGACAGGGCTTTCTGTGCTGGCACCTTTTCCCTGCGAGGAATCCTCATTTGGATCGGGTTTGGATCGGGTGGCCGGCAATGGCGGGGCGGGGGTGACCAAAGGGGGGACAGCAGCCCTGTTTCCCGGGACAGAAAGCTTGTGAGGTTTGGCTTTCAGGTGCAGTGTGTGGCGCAGCCTTGGCACGCTGTGGGCAGGCAGGTTTTTCTCTGCTGGCACCTTTTCCCTGCGAGGAATCCTCATTTGGATCGGGATTTGGGGGGGCTGCTAAAATGGCGGGGCGGGGCTGACCAAAGGGGGGACAGCAGCCCTGTTTCCCGGGACAGAAAGCTTGTGAGGTTTGGCTTTCAGGTGCATTGTGTGGCTCAGCCTGGGCACACTGTGGGCAGGCAGGGCTTTCTGTGCTGGCACCTTTTCCCTGCGAGGAATCCTCATTTGGACCGGGTTTTGGGGGGGCTGCTAAAATGGCGGGGCGGGGCTGACCAAAGTGGGGACAGCAGCCCTGTTTCCCGGGACAGAAAGGTTGTGAGGTTTGGCTTTCAGGTGCAGTGTGTGGCACAGCCTGGGCACTCTGTGGGCAGGCAGGGCTTTCTGTGCTGGCACATTTTCCCTGCGAGGAATCCTCATTTGGGTCGGGTTTGGATCGGGTGGCCGGCAATGGCGGGGCGGGGCTGACCAAAGGGGGGACAGCAGCCCTGTTTCCCGGGACAGAAAGCTTGTGAGGTTTGGCTTTCAGGTGCAGTGTGTGGCTCAGCCTGGGCACTCTGTGGGCAGGCAGGGCTTTCTGTGCTGGCACCTTTTCCCTGCGAGGAATCCTCATTTGGATCGGGTTTTGGGGGGGCTGCTTAAATGGCGGGGCGGGGCTGACCAAAGGGGGGACAGCAGCCCTGTTTCCCGGGACAGAAAGCTTGTGAGGTTTGGCTTTCAGGTGCATTGTGTGGCTCAGCCTGGGCACTCTGGGGGCAGGCAGGGCTTTCTGTGCTGGCACCTTTTCCTTGCGAGGAATCCTCATTTGGATCGGGTTTGGATCGGATGGCCGGCAGTGGTGGGCGGGGCTGACCAAAGGGGGGACAGCAGCCCTGTTTCCCGGGACAGAAAGCTTGTGAGGTTTGGCTTTCAGGTGCAGTGTGTGGCGCAGCCTGGGCACACTGTGGGCAGGCAGGGCTTTCTGTGCTGGCACCTTTTCCTTGCGAGGAATCCTCATTTGGATCGGGTTTGGATCGGATGGCCGGCAGTGGTGGGCGGGGCTGACCAAAGGGGGGACAGCAGCCCTGTTTCCCGGGACAGAAAGCTTTGAGGTTTGGCTTTCAGGTGCAGTGTGTGGCGCAGCCTGGGGTGTCCGTGGGCAGGCAGGGCTTTCTGTGCTGGCACCTTTTCCCTGCGAGGAATCCTCAATTGGATCGAGTTTTTGGGGGGCTGCTAAAATGGCGGGGCGGGACTGACCAAGGGGGGGACAGCAGCCCTGTTTCCCGGGACAGAAAGCTTGTGAGATTTGGCTTTCAGGTGCAGTGTGTGGCGCAGCCTGGGCACTCTGTGGGCAGGCAGGGCTTTCTGTGCTGGCACCTTTTCCCTGCGAGGAATCCTCATTTGGATCGGGTTTGGATCGGGTGGCCGGCAGTGGTGGGCGGGGCTGACCAAAGGGGGGACAGCCCTGTTTCCCGGGACAGAAAGCTTGTGAGGTTTGGCTTTCAGGTGCAGTGTGTGGCACAGCCTGGGGTGTCCGTGGGCAGGCAGGGCTTTCTGTGCTGGCACCTTTTCCCTGCGAGGAATCCTCATTTGGATCTGGTTTGGATCGGGTGGCCGGCAGTGGTGGGCGGGGCTGACCAAAGGGGGGACAGCAGCCCTGTTTCCCGGGACAGAAAGGTTGTGAGGTTTGGCTTTCAGGTGCAGTGTGTGGCACAGCCTGGGCACTCCGTGGGCAGGCAGGGCTTTCTGTGCTGGCACCTTTTCCCTGCGAGGAATCCTCATTTGGATCGGGTTTGGATCGGGTGGCCGGCAGTGGTGGGCGGGGCTGACCAAGGTGGGGGACAGCAGCCCTGTTTCCCGGGACAGAAAGCTTGTGAGGTTTGGCTTTCAGGTGCAGTGTGTGGCACAGCCTGGGCACTCTGTGGGCAGGCAGGGCTTTCTGTGCTGGCACCTTTTCCCTGCGAGGAATCCTCATTTGGATCGGGTTTGGATCGGGTGGCCGGCAATGGCGGGGCGGGGCTGACCAAAGGGGGGACAGCAGCCCTGTTTCCCGGGACAGAAAGCTTGTGAGGTTTGGCTTTCAGGTGCAGTGTGTGGCGCAGCCTGGGGTGTCCGTGGGCAGGCAGGGCTTTCTGTGCTGGCACCTTTTCCCTGCGAGGAATCCTCATTTGGATCGGGTTTGGATCGGGTGGCCGGCAATGGCGGGGCGGGGCTGACCAAAGGGGGGACAGCAGCCCTGTTTCCCGGGACAGAAAGCTTGTGAGGTTTGGCTTTCAGGTGCAGTGTGTGGCGCAGCCTGGGCACTCTGGGGGCAGGCAGGGCTTTCTGTGCTGGCACCTTTTCCCTGCGAGGAATCCTCATTTTGGTCGGGTTTGGATCGGGTGGCCGGCAATGGCGGGGCGGGGCTGACCAAAGGGGGGACAGCAGCCCTGTTTCTCGGGACAGAAAGCTTGTGAGGTTTGGCTTTCAGGTGCAGTGTGTGGTGCAGCCTGGGGTGTCCGTGGGCAGGCAGGGCTTTCTGTGCTGGCACCTTTTCCCTGCGAGGAATCCTCATTTGGGTCGAGTTTTGGGGGGGCTGCTAAAATGGCGGGGCGGGGCTGACCAAAGGGGGGACAGCAGCCCTGTTTCCCGGGACAGAAAGCTTGTGAGGTTTGGCTTTCAGGTGCAGTGTGTGGCGCAGCCTGGGGTGTCCGTGGGCAGACAGGGCTTTCTGTGCTGGCACCTTTTCCCTGCGAGGAATCCTCATTTGGATCGGGTTTGGATCGGGTGGCCGGCAATGGCGGGGCGGGGCTGACCAAAGGGGGGGACAGCAGCCCTGTTTCCCGGGACAGAAAGCTTGTGAGGTTTGGCTTTCAGGTGCAGTGTGTGGCACAGCCTGGGCACTCTGTGGGCAGGCAGGGCTTTCTGTGCTGGCACCTTTTCCCTGCGAGGAATCCTCATTTGGGTCGAGTTTTGGGGGGGCTGTTAAAATGGCGGGGCGGGGCTGACCAAGGGGGGGGACAGCAGCCCTGTTTCCCGGGACAGAAAGCTTGTGAGGTTTGGCTTTCAGGTGCAGTGTGTGGCGCAGCCTGGGGTGTCCGTGGGCAGGCAGGGCTTTCTGTGCTGGCACCTTTTCCTTGCGAGGAATCCTCATTTGGATCGAGTTTTGGGGGGGCTGCTAAAATGGCGGGGCGGGGGTGACCAAAGGGGGGACAGCAGCCCTGTTTCCCGGGACAGAAAGCTTGTGAGGTTTGGCTTTCAGGTGCATTGTGTGGCTCAGCCTGGGAACTCTGTGGGCAGGCAGGGCTTTCTGTGCTGGCACCTTTTCCCTGCGAGGAATCCTCATTTGGATCGGGTTTGGATCGGGTGGCCGGCAGTGGTGGGCGGGGCTGACCAAAGGGGGGACAGCAGCCCTGTTTCCCGGGACAGAAAGGTTGTGAGGTTTGGCTTTCAGGTGCAGTGTGTGGCGCAGCCTGGGGTGTCCGTGGGCAGGCAGGGCTTTCTGTGCTGGCACCTTTTCCCTGCGAGGAATCCTCATTTGGATCGGGTTTGGGGGGGGCTGCTTAAATGGCGGGGCGGGGCTGACCAAAGGGGGGACAGCAGCCCTGTTTCCCGGGACAGAAAGCTTGTGAGGTTTCGCTTTCAGGTGCATTGTGTGGCTCAGCCTGGGCACACTGTGGGCAGGCAGGGCTTTCTGTGCTGGCACCTTTTCCCTGCGAGGAATCCTCATTTGGACCGGGTTTTGGGGGGGCTGCTAAAATGGCGGGGCGGGGCTGACCAAAGTGGGGACAGCAGCCCTGTTTCCCGGGACAGAAAGCTTGTGAGGTTTGGCTTTCAGGTGCAGTGTGTGGCGCAGCCTGGGCACTCTGTGGGCAGGCAGGGCTTTCTGTGCTGGCACCTTTTCCCTGCGAGGAATCCTCATTTGGGTCGGGTTTGGATCGGGTGGCCGGCAATGGCGGGGCGGGGCTGACCAAAGGGGGGACAGCAGCCCTGTTTCCCGGGACAGAAAGCTTGTGAGGTTTGGCTTTCAGGTGCAGTGTGTGGCTCAGCCTGGGTACTCTGTGGGCAGGCAGGGCTTTCTGTGCTGGCACCTTTTCCCTGCGAGGAATCCTCATTTGGATCGGGTTTTGGGGGGGCTGCTTAAATGGCGGGGCGGGGCTGACCAAAGGGGGGACAGCAGCCCTGTTTCCCGGGACAGAAAGCTTGTGAGGTTTGGCTTTCAGGTGCAGTGTGTGGCGCAGCCTGGGGTGTCCGTGGGCAGGCAGGGCTTTCTGTGCTGGCACCTTTTCCCTGCGAGGAATCCTCATTTGGATCGAGTTTTGGGGGGGTGCTAAAATGGCGGGGCGGGACTGACCAAGGGGGGGACAGCAGCCCTGTTTCCCGGGACAGAAAGCTTGTGAGATTTGGCTTTCAGGTGCAGTGTGTGGCGCAGCCTGGGCACTCTGTGGGCAGGCAGGGCTTTCTGTGCTGGCACCTTTTCCCTGCGAGGAATCCTCATTTGGATCGGGTTTGGATCGGGTGGCCGGCAGTGGTGGGCGGGGCTGACCAAAGGGGGGACAGCCCTGTTTCCCGGGACAGAAAGCTTGTGAGGTTTGGCTTTCAGGTGCAGTGTGTGGCACAGCCTGGGGTGTCCGTGGGCAGGCAGGGCTTTCTGTGCTGGCACCTTTTCCCTGCGAGGAATCCTCATTTGGATCTGGTTTGGATCGGGTGGCCGGCAGTGGTGGGCGGGGCTGACCAAAGGGGGGACAGCAGCCCTGTTTCCCGGGACAGAAAGGTTGTGAGGTTTGGCTTTCAGGTGCAGTGTGTGGCACAGCCTGGGGTGTCCGTGGGCAGGCAGGGCTTTCTGTGCTGGCACCTTTTCCCTGCGAGGAATCCTCATTTGGATCGGGTTTGGATCGGGTGGCCGGCAGTGGTGGGCGGGGCTGACCAAGGTGGGGGACAGCAGCCCTGTTTCCCGGGACAGAAAGCTTGTGAGGTTTGGCTTTCAGGTGCAGTGTGTGGCGCAGCCTGGGGTGTCCGTGGGCAGGCAGGGCTTTCTGTGCTGGCACCTTTTCCCTGCGAGGAATCCTCATTTGGGTCGGGTTTGGATCGGGTGGCCGGCAATGGAGGGGCGGGGCTGACCAAAGGGGGGACAGCAGCCCTGTTTCCCGGGACAGAAGGCTTGTGAGGTTTGGCTTTCAGGTGCATTGTGTGGCTCAGCCTGGGCACTCTGTGGGCAGGCAGGGCTTTCTGTGCTGGCACCTTTTCCCTGCGAGGAATCCTCATTTGGATCCGGTTTTGGGGGGGCTGCCAAAATGGCGGGGCGGGGGTGACCAAAGGGGGGACAGCAGCCCTGTTTCCCGGGACAGAAAGCTTGTGAGGTTTGGCTTTCAGGTGCAGTGTGTGGCGCAGCCTGGGGTGTCCGTGGGCAGGCAGGGCTTTCTGTGCTGGCACCTTTTCCCTGCGAGGAATCCTCATTTGGATCGGGTTTGGATCGGGTGGCCGGCAATGGCGGGGCGGGGCTGACCAAAGGGGGGACAGCAGCCCTGTTTCCCGGGACAGAAAGCTTGTGAGGTTTGGCTTTCAGGTGCAGTGTGTGGCGCAGCCTGGGGTGTCCGTGGGCAGGCAGGGCTTTCTGTGCTGGCACCTTTTCCCTGCGAGGAATCCTCATTTGGGTCGAGTTTTGGGGGGGCTGCTAAAATGGCGGGGCGGGGCTGACCAAAGGGGGGACAGCAGCCCTGTTTCCCGGGACAGAAAGCTTGTGAGGTTTGGCTTTCAGGTGCAGTGTGTGGCGCAGCCTGGGCTCACTGTGGGCAGGCAGGGCTTTCTGTGCTGGCACCTTTTCCCTGCGAGGAATCCTCATTTGGATCGGGTTTTGGGGGGGCTGCTAAAATGGCGGGGCGGGGCTGACCAAGGTGGGGGACAGCAGCCCTGTTTCCCGGGACAGAAAGCTTGTGAGGTTTGGCTTTCAGGTGCAGTGTGTGGCACAGCCTGGGCACTCTGTGGGCAGGCAGGGCTTTCTGTGCTGGCACCTTTACCCTGCGAGGAATCCTCATTTGGATCGGGTTTGGATCGGGTGGCCGGCAATGGCGGGGCGGGGCTGACCAAAGGGGGGACAGCAGCCCTGTTTCCCGGGACAGAAAGCTTGTGAGGTTTGGCTTTCAGGTGCAGTGTGTGGCACAGCCTGGGCACTCTGTGGGCAGGCAGGGCTTTCTGTGCTGGCACCTTTTCCCTGCGAGGAATCCTCATTTTGGTCGGGTTTGGATCGGGTGGCCCGCAATGGCGGGGCGGGGCTGACCAAAGGGGGGACAGCAGCCCTGTTTCCCGGGACAGAAAGCTTGTGAGGTTTGGCTTTCAGGTGCAGTGTGTGGCGCAGCCTGGGGTGTCCGTGGGCAGGCAGGGCTTTCTGTGCTGGCACCTTTTCCCTGCGAGGAATCCTCATTTGGATCGGGTTTGGATCGGATGGCCGGCAGTGGTGGGCGGGGCTGACCAAAGGGGGGACAGCAGCCCTGTTTCCCGGGACAGAAAGCTTGTGAGGTTTGGCTTTCAGGTGCAGTGTGTGGCACAGCCTGGGGTGTCCGTGGGCAGGCAGGGCTTTCTGTGCTGGCACCTTTTCCCTGCGAGGAATCCTCATTTGGATCGAGTTTTGGGGGGGTGCTAAAATGGCGGGGCGGGGCTGACCAAAGGGGGGACAGCAGCCCTGTTTCCCGGGACAGAAAGCTTGTGAGGTTTGGCTTTCAGGTGCAGTGTGTGGCGCAGCCTGGGGTGTCCGTGGGCAGGCAGGGCTTTCTGTGCTGGCACCTTTTCCTTGCGAGGAATCCTCATTTGGATCGGGTTTGGATCGGATGGCCGGCTGTGGTGGGCGGGGCTGACCAAAGGGGGGACAGCAGCCCTGTTTCCCGGGACAGAAAGCTTGTGAGGTTTGGCTTTCAGGTGCAGTGTGTGGCACAGCCTGGGCACTCTGTGGGCAGGCAGGGCTTTCTGTGCTGGCACCTTTTCCCTGCGAGGAATCCTCATTTTGGTCGGGTTTGGATCGGGTGGCCCGCAATGGCGGGGCGGGGCTGACCAAAGGGGGGACAGCAGCCCTGTTTCCCGGGACAGAAAGCTTGTGAGGTTTGGCTTTCAGGTGCAGTGTGTGGCGCAGCCTGGGGTGTCCGTGGGCAGGCAGGGCTTTCTGTGCTGGCACCTTTTCCCTGCGAGGAATCCTCAATTGGATCGAGTTTTGGGGGGGCTGCTAAAATGGCGGGGCGGTGCTGACCAAAGGGGGGACAGCAGCCCTGTTTCCCGGGACAGAAAGCTTGTGAGGTTTGGCTTTCAGGTGCAGTGTGTGGCTCAGCCTGGGTACTCTGTGGGCAGGCAGGGCTTTCTGTGCTGGCACCTTTTCCCTGCGAGGAATCCTCATTTGGATCGGGTTTTGGGGGGGCTGCTTAAATGGCGGGGCGGGGCTGACCAAAGGGGGGACAGCAGCCCTGTTTCCCGGGACAGAAAGCTTGTGAGGTTTGGCTTTCAGGTGCATTGTGTGGCTCAGCCTGGGCACTCTGGGGGCAGGCAGGGCTTTCTGTGCTGGCACCTTTTCCCTGCGAGGAATTCTCATTTGGGTCGGGTTTGGATGGGGTGGCCGGCAATGTCGGGGCGGGGCTGACCAAAGGGGGGACAGCAGCCCTGTTTCCCGGGACAGAAAGCTTGTGAGGTTTGGCTTTCAGGTGCAGTGTGTGGCGCAGCCTGGGGTGTCCGTGGGCAGGCAGGGCTTTCTGTGCTGGCACCTTTTCCCTGCGAGGAATCCTCATTTGGATCGGGTGTTGGGGGGGGTGCTAAAATGGCGGGGCGGGGCTGACCAAAGGGGGGACAGCAGCCCTGTTTCCCGGGACAGAAAGCTTGTGAGGTTTGGCTTTCAGGTGCAGTGTGTGGCGCAGCCTGGGCACACTGTGGGCAGGCAGGGCTTTCTGTGCTGGCACCTTTTCCTTGCGAGGAATCCTCATTTGGATCGGGTTTGGATCGGATGGCCGGCAGTGGTGGGCGGGGCTGACCAAAGGGGGGACAGCAGCCCTGTTTCCCGGGACAGAAAGCTTTGAGGTTTGGCTTTCAGGTGCAGTGTGTGGCGCAGCCTGGGGTGTCCGTGGGCAGGCAGGGCTTTCTGTGCTGGCACCTTTTCCCTGCGAGGAATCCTCAATTGGATCGAGTTTTTGGGGGGCTGCTAAAATGGCGGGGCGGGACTTACCAAGGGGGGGACAGCAGCCCTGTTTCCCGGGACAGAAAGCTTGTGAGATTTGGCTTTCAGGTGCAGTGTGTGGCGCAGCCTGGGCACTCTGTGGGCAGGCAGGGCTTTCTGTGCTGGCACCTTTTCCCTGCGAGGAATCCTCATTTGGATCGGGTTTGGATCGGGTGGCCGGCAGTGGTGGGCGGGGCTGACCAAAGGGGGGACAGCCCTGTTTCCCGGGACAGAAAGCTTGTGAGGTTTGGCTTTCAGGTGCAGTGTGTGGCACAGCCTGGGGTGTCCGTGGGCAGGCAGGGCTTTCTGTGCTGGCACCTTTTCCCTGCGAGGAATCCTCATTTGGATCTGGTTTGGATCGGGTGGCCGGCAGTGGTGGGCGGGGCTGACCAAAGGGGGGACAGCAGCCCTGTTTCCCGGGACAGAAAGGTTGTGAGGTTTGGCTTTCAGGTGCAGTGTGTGGCACAGCCTGGGCACTCCGTGGGCAGGCAGGGCTTTTCTGTGCTGGCACCTTTTCCCTGCGAGGAATCCTCATTTGGATCGGGTTTGGATCGGGTGGCCGGCAGTGGTGGGCGGGGCTGACCAAGGTGGGGGACAGCAGCCCTGTTTCCCGGGACAGAAAGCTTGTGAGGTTTGGCTTTCAGGTGCAGTGTGTGGCACAGCCTGGGCACTCTGTGGGCAGGCAGGGCTTTCTGTGCTGGCACCTTTTCCCTGCGAGGAATCCTCATTTGGGTCGAGTTTTGGGGGGGCTGCTAAAATGGCGGGGCGGGGCTGACCAAAGGGGGGACAGCAGCCCTGTTTCCCGGGACAGAAAGCTTGTGAGGTTTGGCTTTCAGGTGCAGTGTGTGGCGCAGCCTGGGCACACTGTGGGCAGGCAGGGCTTTCTGTGCTGGCACCTTTTCCTTGCGAGGAATCCTCATTTGGATCGGGTTTGGATCGGATGGCCGGCAGTGGTGGGCGGGGCTGACCAAAGGGGGGACAGCAGCCCTGTTTCCCGGGACAGAAAGCTTTGAGGTTTGGCTTTCAGGTGCAGTGTGTGGCGCAGCCTGGGGTGTCCGTGGGCAGGCAGGGCTTTCTGTGCTGGCACCTTTTCCCTGCGAGGAATCCTCAATTGGATCGAGTTTTTGGGGGGCTGCTAAAATGGCGGGGCGGGACTGACCAAGGGGGGGACAGCAGCCCTGTTTCCCGGGACAGAAAGCTTGTGAGATTTGGCTTTCAGGTGCAGTGTGTGGCGCAGCCTGGGCACTCTGTGGGCAGGCAGGGCTTTCTGTGCTGGCACCTTTTCCCTGCGAGGAATCCTCATTTGGATCGGGTTTGGATCGGGTGGCCGGCAGTGGTGGGCGGGGCTGACCAAAGGGGGGACAGCCCTGTTTCCCGGGACAGAAAGCTTGTGAGGTTTGGCTTTCAGGTGCAGTGTGTGGCACAGCCTGGGGTGTCCGTGGGCAGGCAGGGCTTTCTGTGCTGGCACCTTTTCCCTGCGAGGAATCCTCATTTGGATCTGGTTTGGATCGGGTGGCCGGCAGTGGTGGGCGGGGCTGACCAAAGGGGGGACAGCAGCCCTGTTTCCCGGGACAGAAAGGTTGTGAGGTTTGGCTTTCAGGTGCAGTGTGTGGCACAGCCTGGGCACTCCGTGGGCAGGCAGGGCTTTCTGTGCTGGCACCTTTTCCCTGCGAGGAATCCTCATTTGGATCGGGTTTGGATCGGGTGGCCGGCAGTGGTGGGCGGGGCTGACCAAGGTGGGGGACAGCAGCCCTGTTTCCCGGGACAGAAAGCTTGTGAGGTTTGGCTTTCAGGTGCAGTGTGTGGCACAGCCTGGGCACTCTGTGGGCAGGCAGGCTTTCTGTGCTGGCACCTTTTCCCTGCGAGGAATCCTCATTTGGATCGGGTTTGGATCGGGTGGCCGGCAATGGCGGGGCGGGGCTGACCAAAGGGGGGACAGCAGCCCTGTTTCCCGGGACAGAAAGCTTGTGAGGTTTGGCTTTCAGGTGCAGTGTGTGGCGCAGCCTGGGGTGTCCGTGGCAGGCAGGGCTTTCTGTGCTGGCACCTTTTCCCTGCGAGGAATCCTCATTTGGATCGGGTTTGGATCGGGTGGCCGGCAATGGCGGGGCGGGGCTGACCAAAGGGGGGACAGCAGCCCTGTTTCCCGGGACAGAAAGCTTGTGAGGTTTGGCTTTCAGGTGCAGTGTGTGGCGCAGCCTGGGCACTCTGGGGGCAGGCAGGGCTTTCTGTGCTGGCACCTTTTCCCTGCGAGGAATCCTCATTTTGGTCGGGTTTGGATCGGGTGGCCGGCAATGGCGGGGCGGGGCTGACCAAAGGGGGGACAGCAGCCCTGTTTCTCGGGACAGAAAGCTTGTGAGGTTTGGCTTTCAGGTGCAGTGTGTGGTGCAGCCTGGGGTGTCCGTGGGCAGGCAGGGCTTTCTGTGCTGGCACCTTTTCCCTGCGAGGAATCCTCATTTGGGTCGAGTTTTGGGGGGGCTGCTAAAATGGCGGGGCGGGGCTGACCAAAGGGGGGACAGCAGCCCTGTTTCCCGGGACAGAAAGCTTGTGAGGTTTGGCTTTCAGGTGCAGTGTGTGGCGCAGCCTGGGGTGTCCGTGGGCAGACAGGGCTTTCTGTGCTGGCACCTTTTCCCTGCGAGGAATCCTCATTTGGATCGGGTTTGGATCGGGTGGCCGGCAATGGCGGGGCGGGGCTGACCAAAGGGGGGACAGCAGCCCTGTTTCCCGGGACAGAAAGCTTGTGAGGTTTGGCTTTCAGGTGCAGTGTGTGGCACAGCCTGGGCACTCTGTGGGCAGGCAGGGCTTTCTGTGCTGGCACCTTTTCCCTGCGAGGAATCCTCATTTGGGTCGAGTTTTGGGGGGGCTGTTAAAATGGCGGGGCGGGGCTGACCAAGGGGGGGGACAGCAGCCCTGTTTCCCGGGACAGAAAGCTTGTGAGGTTTGGCTTTCAGGTGCAGTGTGTGGCGCAGCCTGGGGTGTCGTGGGCAGGCAGGGCTTTCTGTGCTGGCACCTTTTCCTTGCGAGGAATCCTCATTTGGATCGAGTTTTGGGGGGGCTGCTAAAATGGCGGGGCGGGGGTGACCAAAGGGGGGACAGCAGCCCTGTTTCCCGGGACAGAAAGCTTGTGAGGTTTGGCTTTCAGGTGCATTGTGTGGCTCAGCCTGGGAACTCTGTGGGCAGGCAGGGCTTTCTGTGCTGGCACCTTTTCCCTGCGAGGAATCCTCATTTGGATCGGGTTTGGATCGGGTGGCCGGCAGTGGTGGGCGGGGCTGACCAAAGGGGGGACAGCAGCCCTGTTTCCCGGGACAGAAAGGTTGTGAGGTTTGGCTTTCAGGTGCAGTGTGTGGCGCAGCCTGGGCACTCCGTGGGCAGGCAGGGCTTTCTGTGCTGGCACCTTTTCCCTGCGAGGAATCCTCATTTGGATCGGGTTTGGGGGGGGCTGCTTAAATGGCGGGGCGGGGCTGACCAAAGGGGGGACAGCAGCCCTGTTTCCCGGGACAGAAAGCTTGTGAGGTTTCGCTTTCAGGTGCATTGTGTGGCTCAGCCTGGGCACACTGTGGGCAGGCAGGGCTTTCTGTGCTGGCACCTTTTCCCTGCGAGGAATCCTCATTTGGACCGGGTTTTGGGGGGGCTGCTAAAATGGCGGGGCGGGGCCTGACCAAAGTGGGGACAGCAGCCCTGTTTCCCGGGACAGAAAGCTTGTGAGGTTTGGCTTTCAGGTGCAGTGTGTGGCGCAGCCTGGGCACTCTGTGGGCAGGCAGGGCTTTCTGTGCTGGCACCTTTTCCCTGCGAGGAATCCTCATTTGGGTCGGGTTTGGATCGGGTGGCCGGCAATGGCGGGGCGGGGCTGACCAAAGGGGGGACAGCAGCCCTGTTTCCCGGACAGAAAGCTTGTGAGGTTTGGCTTTCAGGTGCAGTGTGTGGCTCAGCCTGGGTACTCTGTGGGCAGGCAGGGCTTTCTGTGCTGGCACCTTTTCCCTGCGAGGAATCCTCATTTGGATCGGGTTTTGGGGGGGCTGCTTAAATGGCGGGGCGGGGCTGACCAAAGGGGGGACAGCAGCCCTGTTTCCCGGGACAGAAAGCTTGTGAGGTTTGGCTTTCAGGTGCAGTGTGTGGCGCAGCCTGGGGTGTCCGTGGGCAGGCAGGGCTTTCTGTGCTGGCACCTTTTCCCTGCGAGGAATCCTCATTTGGATCGAGTTTTGGGGGGGGTGCTAAAATGGCGGGGCGGGACTGACCAAGGGGGGGACAGCAGCCCTGTTTCCCGGGACAGAAAGCTTGTGAGATTTGGCTTTCAGGTGCAGTGTGTGGCGCAGCCTGGGCACTCTGTGGGCAGGCAGGGCTTTCTGTGCTGGCACCTTTTCCCTGCGAGGAATCCTCATTTGGATCGGGTTTGGATCGGGTGGCCGGCAGTGGTGGGCGGGGCTGACCAAAGGGGGGACAGCCCTGTTTCCCGGGACAGAAAGCTTGTGAGGTTTGGCTTTCAGGTGCAGTGTGTGGCACAGCCTGGGGTGTCCGTGGGCAGGCAGGGCTTTCTGTGCTGGCACCTTTTCCCTGCGAGGAATCCTCATTTGGATCTGGTTTGGATCGGGTGGCCGGCAGTGGTGGGCGGGGCTGACCAAAGGGGGGACAGCAGCCCTGTTTCCCGGGACAGAAAGGTTGTGAGGTTTGGCTTTCAGGTGCAGTGTGTGGCACAGCCTGGGGTGTCCGTGGGCAGGCAGGGCTTTCTGTGCTGGCACCTTTTCCCTGCGAGGAATCCTCATTTGGATCGGGTTTGGATCGGGTGGCCGGCAGTGGTGGGCGGGGCTGACCAAGGTGGGGGACAGCAGCCCTGTTTCCCGGGACAGAAAGCTTGTGAGGTTTGGCTTTCAGGTGCAGTGTGTGGCGCAGCCTGGGGTGTCCGTGGGCAGGCAGGGCTTTCTGTGCTGGCACCTTTTCCCTGCGAGGAATCCTCATTTGGGTCGGGTTTGGATCGGGTGGCCGGCAATGGAGGGGCGGGGCTGACCAAAGGGGGGACAGCAGCCCTGTTTCCCGGGACAGAAGGCTTGTGAGGTTTGGCTTTCAGGTGCATTGTGTGGCTCAGCCTGGGCACTCTGTGGGCAGGCAGGGCTTTCTGTGCTGGCACCTTTTCCCTGCGAGGAATCCTCATTTGGATCCGGTTTTGGGGGGGCTGCCAAAATGGCGGGGCGGGGGTGACCAAAGGGGGGACAGCAGCCCTGTTTCCCGGGACAGAAAGCTTGTGAGGTTTGGCTTTCAGGTGCAGTGTGTGGCGCAGCCTGGGGTGTCCCGTGGGCAGGCAGGGCTTTCTGTGCTGGCACCTTTTCCCTGCGAGGAATCCTCATTTGGATCGGGTTTGGATCGGGTGGCCGGCAATGGCGGGGCGGGGCTGACCAAAGGGGGGACAGCAGCCCTGTTTCCCGGGACAGAAAGCTTGTGAGGTTTGGCTTTCAGGTGCAGTGTGTGGCGCAGCCTGGGGTGTCCGTGGGCAGGCAGGGCTTTCTGTGCTGGCACCTTTTCCCTGCGAGGAATCCTCATTTGGGTCGAGTTTTGGGGGGGCTGCTAAAATGGCGGGGCGGGGCTGACCAAAGGGGGGACAGCAGCCCTGTTTCCCGGGACAGAAAGCTTGTGAGGTTTGGCTTTCAGGTGCAGTGTGTGGCGCAGCCTGGGCTCACTGTGGGCAGGCAGGGCTTTCTGTGCTGGCACCTTTTCCCTGCGAGGAATCCTCATTTGGATCGGGTTTTGGGGGGGCTGCTAAAATGGCGGGGCGGGGCTGACCAAGGTGGGGGACAGCAGCCCTGTTTCCCGGGACAGAAAGCTTGTGAGGTTTGGCTTTCACGTGCAGTGTGTGGCACAGCCTGGGCACTCTGTGGGCAGGCAGGGCTTTCTGTGCTGGCACCTTTACCCTGCGAGGAATCCTCATTTGGATCGGGTTTGGATCGGGTGGCCGGCAATGGCGGGGCGGGGCTGACCAAAGGGGGGACAGCAGCCCTGTTTCCCGGGACAGAAAGCTTGTGAGGTTTGGCTTTCAGGTGCAGTGTGTGGCACAGCCTGGGCACTCTGTGGGCAGGCAGGGCTTTCTGTGCTGGCACCTTTTCCCTGCGAGGAATCCTCATTTTGGTCGGGTTTGGATCGGGTGGCCCGCAATGGCGGGCGGGGCTGACCAAAGGGGGGACAGCAGCCCTGTTTCCCGGGACAGAAAGCTTGTGAGGTTTGGCTTTCAGGTGCAGTGTGTGGCGCAGCCTGGGGTGTCCGTGGGCAGGCAGGGCTTTCTGTGCTGGCACCTTTTCCCTGCGAGGAATCCTCATTTGGATCGGGTTTGGATCGGATGGCCGGCAGTGGTGGGCGGGGCTGACCAAAGGGGGGACAGCAGCCCTGTTTCCCGGGACAGAAAGCTTGTGAGGTTTGGCTTTCAGGTGCAGTGTGTGGCACAGCCTGGGGTGTCCGTGGGCAGGCAGGGCTTTCTGTGCTGGCACCTTTTCCCTGCGAGGAATCCTCATTTGGATCGAGTTTTGGGGGGGTGCTAAAATGGCGGGGCGGGGCTGACCAAAGGGGGGACAGCAGCCCTGTTTCCCGGGACAGAAAGCTTGTGAGGTTTGGCTTTCAGGTGCAGTGTGTGGCGCAGCCTGGGGTGTCCGTGGGCAGGCAGGGCTTTCTGTGCTGGCAA
>NW_026990934.1:0-32998 GCF_036250125.1 Pseudopipra pipra
TAGGGTGGGTTAGTTGGGTGATGTCTCATTGACCAGAAAATCATGCGTTGATCATGCTAGCAAATAGGAGTAGTGTGGATGCGGTTGCTTGGGTCAGAAAGTATTTAGTAGAAGCTTCAATGGCTCGTGGATGGTGGGTTTTAGAGATTAAGGGAAGGATAGCTAAAGTGTTAATCTCTAGCCAATTCATGCTGTTATTCAGTGGTTGCTTGAAATTGTGATGGAGGTTCCCAAGAGTAAGCTTGCTGTAGAGATTAATTTAGCTTGAGGATTCATTAGTAAGGGAAGGAGTTAAACCATCATTTTCGGGTATGGCCCGATAGCTTAATTAGCTGACCTTACTAGAAAATAATATAGAGGGAGTATAGAGGATTTTGATTCCTTTAGTGTAGGTTCGATTCCTACTTTTCTAAGTTTAGGAAATGAGAGGGTTGGTATACCTCTATGTTTACTTTATCATAGTAACCCTTTTGGATTCAGGCACATTTCCTTGGTTATCTTAGGTAGGGAGGTAGGCCTGCATATGAGATAGGGAGGCTAGTATGTCATAGGCATAAGGCTAGTGTTAGGGGTAGGAAGTTTTTTCAGAGTAAATGTATGAGTTGATCATAGCGGAATCGAGGGTAAGAGGCGCGGATTCATAAGAAGCCTGCGGACAGGAGGAGGGTTTTTGTAGCTAGAGTTAGAGGGAAGAATTCTTGAGGGAGATTGAGTGAGCTGGGGTTCAGGAATAGAATGGTTGTGAGTGCATTTATTAGTATAATATTAGCATATTCAGCTAGGAAGAATAAGGCAAATGGACCTGCAGCATATTCTACATTAAACCCTGAGACTAGTTCAGATTCTCCTTCTGTTAGGTCAAATGGGGCGCGGTTTGTTTCAGCAAGTGAGGAAATATATCATATTATTGCTAGAGGTCAGGAGGAGAAAATGAGGTAAAGAGGTTCTTGTGTAATAGCAAGGGTGTTAAGGGTATAATTACCACTTAGAATAATTACAGATAGGAGAATAATGGCTAGGGTAACCTCATAGGAAATGGTTTGTGCGACTGCTCGGAGGGCGCCAATCAGAGCATATTTTGAATTAGAGGCCCACCCTGATCATAGAATTGAGTAAACTGCTAAGCTGGAGAGGGCCAGGAGGAAAAGTATACCTAGGTTTAGGTCAGTGAGGGGAAATGGTAGGGGGAGAGGCAGTCAGATTGTAATTGCTAAGAGAAGGGCTAGGATAGGGGTAGCTATAAATAGGTAAGGGGATGAAGTTGATGGACGGATTGGTTCTTTAATGAACAGTTTTACTCCATCTGCTATAGGTTGTAATAGGCCAAATGGTCCTACAATGTTAGGTCCTTTTCGGGCTTGTATATAACTTAGAACTTTGCGTTCAACCAGGGTTAGGAATGCTACGGCGATGAGGATGGATAAAGCATAGGATAGTGATATAATGAGGTAAATCAGGACTAAGTGAGTTGCCATATGTTTTATGTGGAGCTAGGGAGAGGATTTGAACCTCTGGGTAAAGGGCTTAAGCCTTCTGCATTTGCCAAGCTCTGCCACGCTAGCGTCCTTTTCTAGGAAGGGGTTATGGTAGGGCTCTTGGTAATTTAGTTGGGTTCATTACTGGGTGCGAAGGCGTGCCTGTAGCATAGGCCTTACTTCTTCGGTCCTTTCGTACTAGAAGGAGTTATTACATAGATAGAAACCGACCTGGATTGCTCCGGTCTGAACTCAGATCACGTAGGACTGTTAATCGTTGAACAAACGAACCCTTGGTAGCGGTTGCACCACTAGGATGTCCTGATCCAACATCGAGGTCGTAAACCTCCTTGTCGATGTGGGCTCTTGAAGGAGATTGCGCTGTTATCCCTGGGGTAGCTAGGTTCATTAATCAATAATATTGGGTCTGGCTACTATTAGCACGTTGATGAGTTGTTCTTGGTCAAGATGGGTTATCCGGTTTTTGGAGGTTAAGTTTATCTCCAAGGTCGCCCCAACCAAAAAATGCGTACCAGTAAAATCCGAGGGAGTGGGTCCTGTGGAGGAAAATTGTTGGTGGGGATGGTAGCAGGTTTTAAAGTTCCACAGGGTCTTCTTGTCTTATGAAGTTATTCCTGCTTTTGCACAGGAAGATCAATTTCACTGATTATCCGTAGGAGACAGTTAAGACCTCGTTAAGCCATTCATACAAGTCCCGATTTATGGGACAATTGATTGCGCTACCTTTGCACGGTTAGGATACCGCGGCCGTTGAACTTATTGTCACTGGGCAGGCTTCACCTTTAATACTTGACTTAGCTAAAGGCTATGTTTTTGGTAAACAGTCGGGCCTTGGTTTTGCCTAGTTCCTTTTACAGATTTAAATCGTCTTTGAGAGGCACTCCGTAGGTGGGTTAACAAGGTTTTAGATATAGGATCTTGTTAGGGTTAGAAAATATCCTGTAGTTTGTTAATAATGTTATAATGTAAGTTTGTGCCGTAGAGGGGGGGGTCCCTAGTTACTTATTTTAGCATTAATTCTCTTATTTATCATAAGTTAGCCTATTAAGGAAGAGGGAGTCATAGGAAGATTAGGATTTTTAGGTACAGAGCTTTGACGCACTCTTTAATGGTGGCTGCTTGAAGGCCCACAGTTGAGGAACAATTTAATTTATCCGCTGGAAGAGAGTGTGCTCTTTTTTAAAGGAGCTGTACCTCCTTTAAATAACCCTTAATTCATTTCATGTGGGTTGAATATAGTCCTGGGGGGTGAATTAAGAGAGAACTAAGGTTCGTTTCATAGGCAACCAGCTATCACCCAGCTCGATTGGCTTTTCACCACTACTAACGAGTCATCCCACTCTTTGCAACAGAGACGGGTTTGCTCAGTAAATAGCTGCTCGTAAGTAGCTCGCTTGGGTTTCGGGGCGGCAAGCTTAAATTGGCATTTTGCTTGGGAAGTTCTTGCTAAATCATGATGCAAAAGGTACAAGGATTGGTCTTTGCTATTTAGCGCTTGGCTTGTCATTGTTATTTCATTTTTCCCTTACGGTACATGGTCTCTATCGCGTCTTGAGTTCACCTTTCTATCGCCTATACTAGGTTAAGTGAGAGAATGCTTTGATTTAGTGGGTGGCATGGTTTAGTTCATATGTAATTTGGTAGCAGAGCTAGAGTTAGGCTTCAAGACGATCTGGTGAGGAGCAGATATCTTTCAGGTGTAAGCTGAATGCTTTTTTTATAGCTACGTCTTGGTAAACTAAGTGCACCTTCCGGTACACTTACCTTGTTACGACTTGCCTCATCTTTAGCTTGAGAGCCTATTATGAATAAGATTGGTTGTAGCTTGTGAGGAGGGTGACGGGCGGTATGTACGTGCTTCAGAGCCAACTTAAAGGGGGCATTATTATCCTGCTTTACTGCTAAATCCGCCTTTTGGGAGTGGTTTCACGCTCCCTGTCGTGGGAAGGGGTTTTCTATGCTAGAAAATGTAGCCCATTTCTACCACCCCATGAGCTATACCTTGACCTGTCTTATTAGCGGGTGGGGTTGCTATTGTGCTCACTGTTGAACCCTCAGTTTAGGGGTGAGCTGACGACGGCGGTATATAGGCTGATTTGGCTAGGGATGGTTGGGTGTATCGTGGGTTATCGATTATAGAACAGGCTCCTCTAGGTGGGTTTGGAGCACCGCCAAGTCCTTAGAGTTTTAAGCGTTTGTGCTCGTAGTTCTCAGGCGGATGCTTAAGTGGTGAAAGCATCGGGATTTAGGGCCAGGCATAGTGGGGTATCTAATCCCAGTTTGTGTCCTGGCTTTCGTGGGGTTTTGTTGATCATGGGACTAAGATCGTTTTTATGGGAGTATTAAATGCATCTTATGCTTATAACAGCTTGGTTGCATGTCAGTCTTAGTTGAAGTGATAGTGAAAAGCCACTCTTTACGCCGTATAAAGTTAATTTGGGTTTCTTGTGTGACCGCGGTGGCTGGCACAAGATTTACCAACCCTGATAAGTTGCTTTAACTAAGTCAAGTTTACACTTATTGCTTAATATTAATTACTGCTGAGTACCCTTGGGGGTGTGGCGATGCAAGGCGTTTTGGGCTGCAATTGGGGAAGTGTGCCTGATGCCTGCTCCTACTGTCTTTTTAAGGTATTGAGGGCATTTTCACTGGGGCGCGGATACTTGCATGTATATATTTGGCAAGAACTAACTGTAAGGTTAGGACTAAGTCTTTTTTGTCCTTGGGTATGTGTAATAGCCGTCTTAACATCTTCAGTGTTATGCTTTATTGTAAGCTACAAGAACTAGGATTGTTTTTGGGTCAAGTGGTTATTATTAGGGTTTATGTTTTAGTTATGGAGGTAGTTGATGTTGATTTAGGATTGGTTCGGTTAGTGGGTTTTAGGTGGTTGGGGAAATAGTTTGGTGGATAACAAAAATGTGTTGGTTGAGCAATTGGAAGTGTAGAAGGAGGTTTGATTGTTGGATTGAATAAGTAGGTTTAGTTAAGATTATGTGTTCTTGTAGTTGAAATTACAACGGTGGTTTTTCAGGCCAAAGGTCTTGGGTAGAAGCCAAGCAGGAATTGTTATGACGTATTTTATACTTTTTTTAAGTGTTAGTTTTATTTTGGGGGGGTTGGCAGTGGCTTCTAATCCTTCTCCTTATTATGCAGTGGTTGGGTTGGTGTTAGCGTCTGTTGTAGGGTGTGGATGGTTAATGAGTTTGGGGGTGTCTTTTGTGTCATTGGTGTTATTTTTAGTATATTTGGGTGGGATGTTAGTGGTTTTTGTGTATTCGGTTTCATTAGCAGCGGATCCGTATCCTGAAGCTTGAGGGGACTGGCGGGTTGTGGGGTATGGGGTTGGGTTAGTTTTAGCGCTGGGGGGAGGGGTGTTTGTTATGGGGTTATCAGGGTTACGGTGATTGGGGTTGGATACGGTGGATAGTGGGGGTGTTTTGCCAGTTCGGCTAGATTTTGAGGGTGCGGCTATGTTTTATTCTTGGGGGGTGGGGCAATTTTTAGTTGCAGGTTGGGGCTTGTTGTTGACGTTGTTTGTTGTGCTAGAGCTTGTGCGAGGATTATCTCGGGGGGCAATTCGGGCGGTTTAAGGGGGCAAATTCAGAAAATAGTTTAATGAAAATACCAGCTTTGGGAGTTGGTGATAAGGGTTTGATTCCTTTTTTTCTGAGGGGTAAGGGGATAAGATTTGGGGTTAATTATTAGAGGAGTGTAGGAAAAAAGTGTTAATTGGGGTGGTGGGGTTGGAAGGGGAAAGAAAATAGTTAAGGTTGCCAATTAGGCGGGGAAATGGGTAGAAGGTAGTGGGGTGAGTTTAAGTGTAAACGAATGAATAAACAAACAAATGATGAAGGAAAAAATGGGGTGAGTTTAAGTGTAAACGAATGAATAAACAAACAAATGATGAAAGGAAAAAATGGGGTGAGTTTAAGTGTAAACGAATGAATAAACAAACAAATGATGAAAGGAAAAAATGGGGTGAGTTTAAGTGTAAACGAATGAATAAACAAACAAATGATGAAAGGAAAAAATGGGGTGAGTTTAAGTGTAAACGAATGAATAAACAAACAAATGATGAAAGGAAAAAATGGGGTGAGTTTAAGTGTAAACGAATGAATAAACAAACAAATGATGAAAGGAAAAAATGGGGTGAGTTTAAGTGTAAACGAATGAATAAACAAACAAATGATGAAAGGAAAAAATGGGGTGTAACAAGTTGGATAAAAAATTTTTACAAATTGATGATGCAAATTTTATTGATTGGGAAATTAGGGAAATGGAATGTTTGTAAAATAAAAAATTTTTGTTAAAAAATTTTTTAACGAAAATTAGTGATGAATAAGGGAAAAGTCCCTAGATCATTGCAAAAATGACAAAATTTTTTGTGATTTTTTGTGATTTTTTGTGAAATTTTCAAGAAAAAATATGTCTGGCGTGCATTAATTAAACTGCAACTTGATGAGAGACGTAATTGAGAAACCAAGCCAACAGCACCTGACGGTGAATCAGTGCAACAGTATGAGACCGAGAAGCATCCTGCCTACCATATCATTAATTTACCCGCGAAAGTGAGAAAACCGCTCGCCGACCACAAGGGGTACATGTCAACCATATATGGGAGCCCCCTGGCGGAGCACTCTGAAGGGCTTATTGAGATCTACCCCAAAAAAAAAACCAAAAGTATAGAAAAGGGAAAATGCCGCGATCACGAGGTCCAAATTGGCCAAGCATCCCCAACCATTAGTAACGGAGCGCAAGTTTAGGAAAATTAAGCAAGTTATGGCCCTGACCGAGGAACCAGAGGCGACAAAGAGCAATTTATGAGAGCGGGTGTAGGGTGGTAGATGAAAGAACGCACCTGAAGCTGGGCATGATAAACATTACTAACGCCGGGTTGCTGGTTTCTCGTGAGAGGTACGATTAATAAATAACCCAGCGCCTCTTGGTCAGTACATAGAGCAAGGTTAAGTGGTGAGAGGTCCTTGAACGGTGGATTCTGGGTCTTTGGAGGTTCCTCGTGTTGTGAAGGTTTTTATGCGAAAGTTAGCGGTGTTAGGTTTTAGTCCGATTAGCGGGATTGTTCCTAGAACATGACATGTTATGAGGTTGTATGGGAATGTGCCTAGATCTGTCTATGGCCGGTTTTGGATGGTATGGGAGAAGATGTGAAGATTTGGTTGGTTTTACAATAATGGTATGCCTGAGTTTCCTGCATGGATTTTATGTCTAATGTGGTGGAGAATGCGATGCAAAGTAATACATACCATAGCGTATGGGGGGAGGGGGGGCCCCCCATGTACGTATTAATTGGGAAATTTGAGGAACTTGAATATTTTTTTGGGAACTTGAATTTTTTTGGACAACTCTAAGAAGGGGGTGATCTTCAATCTTTGGTTTACAAGACCAATGTTTTTTATAAACTATTAGAGTAGTTAGAGATTAAGTATCTTGTTTTCTAGAAGGCTGATAGTGGGGAATAGGATAAGGATGATAGTAAAGTAGGTAGCTGATGCAAGTTGCCCAATGATGATAAATGGATGTTCAACTGGTTGACTACCGATTCATGTAAGGATCAAAAGGTTAGTAACTAGGATTCAAAATAGGAGTTGGGAGATGGGTCGGAAGGTTATTGTTCGTTGCTTTGACATGTGGAGGAATGGGGCTAAAAATAGAATTAGGACGGAGGCAGCGAGAGCTAGGACTCCTCCTAATTTGTTAGGGATTGATCGTAGAATAGCATATGCAAATAGGAAGTATCATTCAGGTTTAATATGAGGAGGTGTAACTAATGGATTTGCAGGTGTAAAATTTTCTGGGTCTCCTAAAAGGTTAGGTGAGAATATAGCAAGTGTTATTAGTGGGATGAGGAGGAATAGAAGGCCTAACACGTCTTTCATTGAGAAGTAAGGGTGAAATGGGATTTTATCACAGTCTGAATGAATGCCTAGGGGGTTGTTTGAGCCTGTTTCATGTAGGAAGGTTAGGTGAATGAAAGTGAGACCTGCAATCAAGAATGGGAGAAGGAAGTGAAGGGCGAAGAATCGGGTGAGCGTAGGGTTATCAACTGAGAACCCTCCTCAGGCTCATTCTACAAGTGTTTGGCCAATATAGGGGATAGCTGAGAATAAGTTAGTAATTACTGTGGCGCCTCAGAATGATATTTGGCCTCATGGGAGAACATATCCTACGAAAGCAGTTGCTATTAAAGTTAGGAGGAGAACAACTCCTGTGTTTCAGGTTTCTTTATATAGGTAGGAACCATAGTAGAATCCTCGTCCAATGTGTAGGTAGATGCACATGAAGAAGAAGGAGGCACCGTTTGCGTGGAGGTTTCGGATCAGTCAACCGAATTGGACATTTCGACATGTATGAGCAACGGATGTGAATGCTAGAGTGATATCTGCTGTATAGTGCATTGCCAGTAAAAGGCCAGTGGTAATTTGAATTATTAGGCAGATGCCTAGGAGAGATCCGAAATTTCATCAAGCGGAAATGTTTGATGGTGTTGGGAGATCAATTAAGGAGTTATTGATTATTTTTAGAAGAGGATGATGTTTTCGTAGGTTGGGGGTCATTAATTTTTAGTTCTGTGTAAGTGAGATAATAATTAAGATAGACAGAGCGAAGGTTCCTAGGTAGGTTTTGATTAATCCGGAGTGGAAAGTAGTTAGGGTTTTAGATGTTTTGAGTTGAAGGATTGCTAGTCCTTCTGGGCCAATTTTTTTATATCAGGATAGGTCGATTAGGTGGGATGCAATGTTTTGGCCGTTGCTTAGGAGGTTGGTGGAGCTGAGGCGGTGTATGAGGGGATTAAAGTATCCTAGAGTGTTGGAGAAGTTTATAGTCATATTTTGCTTAGGAAGGGTGAGTGAATGCGTGAGTTTTGATAGTTCCAGTGCTAGAATAATACCTAATGTTGTGATAATGATGGCTGTGGTTTTTGTAAGAAGAGGCATAGTTATAGGAGGGGTTTTTGTGGGAGAAATATAAGAGGTGATTAGTAATCAGCCATGATACTTCCGAGAGCAAGACGGGTGATTGGGTTTGTGACTGCTGGGTTGTTTTCATTAATGGGGGTAATAGAAGGAATTCGGGTGTAGTCGGTTTGTACTAGTAGGGTTATACGCAGGCTATAAGTTGCAGTAAATGATGTGGCTACAAGTGTTAGAAGGAGCGCTCAGGTGTTTAAGTAGGAGGTGTTGAGGCTTTCGATGATGAGGTCTTTTGAGTAGAACCCTGCTAGAAATGGGGTTCCTATGAGAGCTAGGTTTCCGATTGTCAGACATGAAGTGGTTGTAGGGAGTAATTTTTGTAGACCTCCTATTTTTCGGATGTCTTGTTCACCGTTGAGGCTATGGATGATAGATCCAGAGCAGAGGAAGAGTATGGCTTTGAAGAATGCGTGGGTGGAAATATGTAGAAAGGCTAGTTGGGGTAGGTTTAAGCCAATAGTAACTATTATTAGGCCTAATTGGCTGGATGTAGAGAAAGCAATAATTTTTTTGATGTCGTTTTGGGTAAGAGCGCATGTAGCGGCAAATAGTGTGGATAGGGCACCTATACAGAGGCACGCAGTTAGAGCGATTTGATTACTACATAATATGTGGTGAGTGCGAATTAATAGAAAGATTCCGGCAACTACTATTGTACTGGAATGGAGTAGAGCGGATACAGGAGTTGGTCCTTCTATAGCGGCTGGGAGTCACGGGTGGAGGCCGAATTGGGCGGATTTACCTGTGGCTGCTAAAATGAGTCCTATAAGAGGAAGTAAGGGTATTTGGTTTGGGTAAGATGGTTGTTGAATTTCTCATGTATTGATTGAAGAGGCTAATCATGCTATGCAGAGGATCAGTCCGATATCTCCGATACGATTATAAAGTACGGCTTGGAGTGCGGCGGTGTTAGCTTCTGCTCGGCCGTATCATCATCCGATTAGGAGGAAGGATATAATTCCAACTCCTTCTCAGCCAATAAATAGGAGGAATATGTTGTTGGCGATAATTAAGATTAGCATAGCAATGAGGAAAATTAAGAGGTAGAGAGAGAATTTTGTGGCATGAGGTTCTGAGGCTATGTACCATGTTGCGAATTGTAGAATAGATCATGTTACGAATAGAGCAATGGGGAAGAATATTAAGGAGTATTGGTCTATTTTAAGGTTAAAAGGGATTTTGAAGTTTGTAATGAATTTTCACTCTCAATAGAAGGTAGTGTTTTCCATATTAGAATAGATAGAGAGGATTATGGGAATTAAACTGGTCATGAAGGAAGTTTTGACAGTATATATAATGGTGGTTGGGGAGTTTTGATAGTTCTTGGATAGAAGGGGAAGAAGAATAGGAGTAGAAAGAATGGCCAAGGTTAGGAATATGGAGGTGTTGAGAATTAATGGAAAGTCCATTACTTTTACTTGGACTTGCACCAAGATGAATGGCTCCTAAGACCAGTGGATTGCTATTATCCTTTAAAAGTAAGGGGGCTGAGGTCTTAGGCTCAGATGCAAGAGTTAGCAGTTCTTGTTGGTTAAACCTCCCCTCGGCAGGCAAGAAGAGTTTAACTTCTATTTTTAGGATCACAGTCTAATGTTTGGCTTAAAACTATGCTTGCATATGGGGATTCCTGAGATTAGTTCTGGTTTTAGGATGAGGAGAAGGGAGGGTAGAATGTGGAGTGTTATAAGGAGATGTTCTCGCGTATTCGAATTTTGGGTAGTTGTGATGTAAGTTGGGGTTGGTCCTCGTTGGGTTATAAGGAGTATGTAGAGGGTGTAGGCTGCAGTCAGTAGAGTTGCGATTCCGGTTAGGATGATAGTGAATGCAGATCAATTGAAGAGAGCAATTATGATAGTTAGTTCAGCTATTAGATTAGTGGTAGGAGGAAGAGCCATGTTAGTTAGGTTAGCTAGAAGTCATCAGATTCCTATGAGAGGTAGGAGGGGTTGTAGGCCTCGTGTTAAGAGGAGGGTGCGGCTGTGTATGCGTTCATAATTTGTATTAGCTAGGCAAAATAGTATGGAAGAGGTGAGTCCATGTGAAATTATCAAGATTATCGCTCCTGAAAAAGATCAATGGGTTTGGATTATTGTTGCGGCAATGACTAGGCCTATATGGCTTACCGAGGAGTAGGCGATTAGAGATTTAAGGTCAATTTGGCGTAGGCAGATGGAGCTTGTTATTAATGCCCCTCATAGGGCTAAGGTTAGGAATGGGTAGTAGAGGTAGTCGAGCAGGGAGTTTAAGACCATTGAGATACGTATAATGCCGTACCCTCCAAGTTTGAGGAGGAGTGCGGCTAGAAGTATGGACCCTGCGATTGGTGCCTCTACGTGGGCTTTTGGGAGTCATAGGTGTAATCCATAAAGGGGGGCTTTTACTATGAAAGCGAGTAGTAGGGCTAGGCTTGATATGAGGCCTGTTCAGGAGTTTGTAAGGGATGGATGTGAAAGTTTTATTATAATGATGTGCATGGACCCTGTTTGAGTGTGAAGATAAAGGATCGCAACTAATAGGGGAAGAGAACTGACTAGGGTATAGAATAAGAGGTAGACCCCAGCACTTAAACGTTCTGGTTGGCTGCCCCATCGTGTAATTAGAATTAGAGTAGGGATTAAGGTTGCTTCGAATGCAATATAAAACAATATCAGTTCTAAGGCTGAGAAGGCCAGGATGATAAATGGTTGAGCAAGGATTATGGTTATGATAAATATATATTTTCGTGTAGGGGGCTCTTGCTGGAGGTGATTTTGGCTTGCTAACATTATAAGGGGCAGAAGTCAACAAGATAGGACTAATAAGGGGGATGAAATTTGGTCGATACCAAGTCATGGGGATAGGTTCTTGTTAGGGTGGTAGGTTGAAGAGAGTCACTGTAAGCTGGCGGTTGCGATTAAGAGGCTGTGGGAAGTGACATTAAGTCAAAGAAATTTTTGGGGTGATAGGAGGGTTATAGGGAGTAGTATGATCGTGGGGAGAATAATTTTTAGCATTGTAGAAGGTTTAGATTATGCAAATGATCTGACCCGTGAGTTCGGGTGGAAGCTACTAGAATTGCCAGGCCGGCGCCTGCTTCACAGGCTGAAAATGCTAGTATGAGAATGGGTATTAGGGAGGGGGATGTTGTTTGGGTTTGGATGGGCCACATGGATAGGGCAATGTATATGGATAGTATTATACTTTCTAAGCATAGTAGGGCGGAAATTAGGTGTATTCGGTGAAAGGCTAGTCCTAGGCTGCTTAGGGCGAAGGCAGAGTAGAAGCTTAAATGTAGAAAGGTCATTGAGAAAGTCACAGAGTGGGACTGTGGTTTGTTGAGCCGAAATCAACTGTCTTAATTAGACTAACTTTCTGTAGTTATTCTGCTCATTCTAAGCCCCCTTGTATCCATTCATAGATTAATCCGAATGCGAGGAGGAGAATAATGGCGAAGGTTCAGGTTAAAGTATTGAGGGGGGAGAGAAGTTGAGTAGCTCATGGGAGGGGTAGTAAGAGGGCGATTTCTAGGTCGAACAAGAGAAATAAGATTGCGACAAGAAAGAATCGGATTGAAAAAGGGAGACGGGCTGAGCCCAGTGGGTCAAAGCCACATTCATATGGGGATAGTTTTTCTGAATCTGGATTTATTTGAGCCAGTCAAAGGTTTAATGAAGTTAGGATAATACATAGTGATAGAGAGGTTGTAAATATAAAGAGGATTATGTTAATTGCCTTTCTCTGGTTTTGATCCAGATTTTAGAGATTGGAAGTCAATTGTAATTAATATACTAGAAAGGCAGGATCCTCATCAGTAGATTGTTATATAGAGGAATAGTCAGATAATATCAACAAAATGTCAGTATCAAGCCGCTGCTTCAAAGCCAAAGTGGTGGTTGGGTGTGAAATGGAATTTGATGAGACGGAAAAGGCAAATTAAGAGAAAGGATGACCCAATGATTACGTGAAGGCCATGGAATCCTGTGGCTACAAAGAAGGTGGATCCATAGATTCCATCAGCAATTGAGAATGGCGCTTCATAATATTCTATTGCTTGAAGTGCTGTAAAGTAGAATCCTAACAGGACAGTTATGAGTAGGGCCTGAGTAGCTTGATTTCGGTTACCTTCTGTAATGCTATGATGAGCTCATGTAACGGTAACTCCTGAAGCTAAAAGGATGGCAGTGTTTAGTAGAGGTACTTCTATTGGATTGAGGGGTTTGATTCCCATAGGGGGTCATTGCCTCCGAGTTCTGGGGTGGGGACTAAGCTAGAGTGAAAGAATGCTCAGAAGAATCCTAGAAAGAAGAAGGCTTCGGAGGTAATGAATAGAATTATTCCGTAGCGTAAGCCTTTTTGGACTGTTAGAGTATGGTGACCTTGGAATGTGCTTTCTCGTACGATATCACGCCATCATTGAATTATTACTAAAATTATGGAAAGCAGGCCTAGGAGTAAGAGTTGCATGGAATTGTGATGGAATCATATGGCCAATCCGGAGGTAGTAAGGAGAGCGGCCGCAGCTCCGAAAATGGGTCAGGGGCTTGGGTCTACTATATGGAAGGAGTGGGCTTGGTGTGTCATTAAAGGTTAAATGTTTTCTTGTAAGTAAAGGCTTAGTAGTAGTACAAAGACATAGGCTTGGATTATTGCTACGGCTACTTCTAAAATTGTTAGGAGAAGGAGAATAGCTGTGGTTAAGAGGGATACTGCAGGTATAATGGGAAGGAGGACAGCAGTGGCTGTAGAAATGAGTTGGATAAGTAGATGTCCTGCTGTGAGGTTGGCTGTAAGGCGGACTCCTAAGGCAAGTGGACGAATGAGAAGGCTTGTTGTTTCGATTATGATAAGGGCAGGGATTAGGGGTGTTGGGGTACCTTCTGGCAAGAGGTGTCCTAGGGAAGCTGAGGGTTGGTTTCGTAGGCCTGTTAATAGTGTAGCAAGTCATAGGGGAAGGCAAGGGCTAGGTTTATTGATAGTTGAGTAGTAGGTGTGAATGTGTAGGGTAAAAGGCCTAATAGGTTGATTATTAATAGTATGATTATGAGTGATGATAAGATTAGGGCTCATTTGTGGCCTTTTTTGTTTAATGGGGTTATCAGTTGTTTTGTAATTAGGTGGAAGAATCAGAGTTGAAGCGTTGAAAGACGATTTGTAACTCATCGGTTGCCAGGGGAGGGAAGCAAGAGAGTTGGGAACAATAGAGAGATCAGAATAAGGGGGATTCCTAGAAGTGTTGGGCTTATAAATTGGTCGAAGAAGCTTAGGTTCATGGTCAGTCTCAAGGGTAAGTTTTTATAGTGGATAATGTTTTGTTGGATGGCGAGTTGGTTGGAGTAAATAATAAAAGTTTAGGTTGAAGGATGAGGGAAAAAGTGAGTCATGAAGTAAGTATAATAAAGAGTCAGGGCGCTGGGTTTAGCTGAGGCATGTCATTAAGGAGGATGGGTAGTCCTCTTTCTCTAGCTTAAAAGGCTAGTGCTGGTTCATAGCTTCTTAATGATTAGGATGTTAGAAGTGAAGATCAGTTTTCGAAGTCTGTTAGAGGAGCTGATTCCACTACAATGGGTATGAAGCTGTGATTGGCTCCACAGATTTCTGAGCATTGGCCGTAGAAGATTCCAGGGCGGGTTGTGATGAAGGAAGTTTGATTTAGTCGTCCTGGAATTGCATCGGTTTTTACACCAAGGCTGGGCACGGCTCATGAGTGGAGGACATCATCAGCTGTGACGATAACTCGGATTGGGGATTCTATTGGGATAACAATGCGGTTATCAACTTCTAGGAGGCGGAAGTGACCAAGTGGTAGGTCTGTGGTTGGTAACATGTAAGAGTCAAAGGATAAATCTTTGAAGTCTGTGTATTCATAGGATCAATATCATTGATGACCAATGGCTTTAAGGGTAAGGTCGGGTTCGTCGATTTCGTCTATTATGTAGAGGATTTGAAGGGATGGGAGGGCTAGTATAATTAGGACGATGGCAGGTAGAATTGTTCAGACAAGTTCTACTTCTTGTGCGTCGACGGTGTTAGAGGATAGTTTTTCTATGAGTATAAGAGCTAGGAGGTATAGAACTAGGCTACAGATGGCTAGAGCAACTATTAGGGCATGATCATGAAATTCGATGAGTTCTTCTATAATAGGGGATGAAGCGTCTTGAAAACCAAGTTGAGAGTGGTTGGCCATAATGTGGAAGGTGGGATGTACTGGGTTTTCACCTGTGATTTAGTCTTGACAAGACTATGTAATTATTTTACTAACAACCCATAAGAAAGAAGCATGAGTGGTTAGATGCGGTTGGCTTGAAACCAGCTTATGAGGGTTCGATTCCTTCCTTTCTTGTACTTGAACAAAAGCTGGTTCTTCGAAGGTGTGGTAAGGGGGAGGGCAGCCGTGAATTCATTCGATGTTTGTGGAAGTAAGTTCTGGTTGTAATACTTTTCGTTTGGATGCGAAGGCTTCTCAGATAATAAATATCAGTATAATTACGGCTATCATGGAGATAAGGGAGCCAATGGAGGATAGGGAATTCCATAAGGTATAAGCATCTGGATAGTCTGAGTATCGACGTGGTATACCAGCTAAACCTAGGAAATGTTGTGGGAAGAATGTTAGGTTAACCCCAAAGAATATTACCCCGAAGTGGGCTTTAGCTCACGTAGGATGGAGGGTGTAACCAGTAAATAGTGGGAATCAATGTGTGAAGCCAGCTAAGATGGCGAATACTGCTCCCATAGACAGTACGTAGTGGAAGTGTGCAACTACGTAGTAGGTATCGTGTAAGGCAATATCTAGGGAGGAGTTAGCAAGAACGATACCTGTTAGTCCACCAATGGTGAAGAGGAAAATGAAGCCTAGGGCTCATAGTATGGGTGGGTCTCATTTAATTGTCCCACCATGTAGGGTGGCTAGTCAACTGAAAACTTTAATGCCAGTAGGAATTGCAATAATTATGGTAGCAGATGTAAAGTATGCTCGGGTATCTACGTCCATTCCAACTGTGAATATGTGGTGGGCTCATACGATGAAGCCTAGGAAACCAATAGATAATATGGCTCAGACTATGCCTATGTAGCCGAAGGGTTCTTTTTACCAGCGTAGTAGGCTACGACGTGGGAGATAATTCCGAATCCTGGCAGAATAAGGATGTAGACTTCTGGGTGTCCAAAAAATCAAAATAAGTGTTGATATAAAATTGGGTCTCCACCTCCTGCGGGGTCGAAGAATGTAGTGTTTAGGTTTCGATCTGTTAGAAGTATTGTAATGCCAGCAGCTAGAACTGGTAGGGAGAGGAGAAGTAGTACTGCGGTGATTAGGACGGATCAAACAAATAGGGGGGTTTGGTATTGTGAAAGAGCAGGTGGTTTTATGTTAATTGCTGTAGTAATAAAGTTGATTGCTCCGAGGATAGAGGAGACACCTGCTAGGTGAAGGGAGAAAATGGCGAGGTCTACTGATGCACCAGCGTGGGCTAGGTTTCCAGCTAGGGGTGGGTATACTGTTCATCCTGTCCCGGCCCCAGCTTCATACTGTGGAAGATGCTAAAAGTAGTAAGAAGGATGGGGGAAGAAGTCAGAAGCTTATATTATTTATTCGTGGGAATGCCATGTCGGGGGCGCCAATTATTAATGGGACTAGTCAGTTACCAAACCCTCCAATTATAATAGGTATTACTATAAAGAAAATTATAACAAATGCATGTGCGGTGACGATTACATTATAGATTTGGTCATCGCCTAAAAGGGTTCCTGGTTGTCCTAGTTCTGCTCGAATGAGGAGACTTAGGGCTGTACCAATTATACCAGCTCATGCACCGAAAATAAGGTAAAGTGTGCCGATGTCTTTGTGATTGGTAGAGAATAGTCAACGGTTGATAAAAGTCATAGGTAAGATGGCTGAGTGTTGAAGCGTTAGGCTGTAGTCCTTTTTACAGAGGTTTGATTCCTCTTCTTATCGATTCTGTAGTGAAGTTCATGTTGAGTTGCAAGCTCATTGATGTGTATCAAATATACACCAGGATCTAGTAGGCAGAAGCCTGTTGGATAGGGCATTTAGCTGTTAACTAAAGTTTTATGGGATCGAGGCCCATCTGTCTAGAAAGAGATTCTAGCTTAATTAAAGCGCTTGAGTTGCATTCAGGAAATACAGGTTAATATCCTGTGAATTTTAGCAGAAACTAAGGAGAGCTGGTCCTTGTTTAAGGCTTTGAAGGCCTTCGGTTTAAGTAACCTAAGTTTCTAGGAAATAGTAAGTACTATGGGGGATAATGGTAGGAGTATGATTGACAGAGAAGTAAAGATTGTAGTTAAGGGATTAGTTGGTTTGTTAGTCTGTCATTGTTTTATGTAGTTGGTGAAGTTTGGGGGTAGTGTGATAGTTGCACAGTAGGCTAGACGTAGGTAGAAGAAAAGTCCGAGTAAAGAGAGTAGAGAAATGGCTGTGGCTGTTGCAGTTAGTTCTTGCTTAGTGAGTTCTTGAATAATTAATCATTTGGGTAGAAATCCTGTTAGGGGAGGGAGGCCTGCGAGGGAGAGGAGAGTGAGCATGAAAATTGTAGTTAATGGGGGAATTTTGGTTCATGTGGTTATTACAGTGGATAATTTTAGGGTATTGGTTGTGTTGAGAATAAGGAAGATAGCGGAAGTTGTTATGGTATAGAGATAAAAGGTAATTAAAGTTAGATTGGGGTCATAGTTGAGAATAATAGTTATTCATCCAAGGTGGGCGATGGATGAAAAGGCTAAGACTTTGCGAGTTTGAGTTTGATTTAACCCTATTCAGCCTCCTAGGGCTGCGGAGGCGATAGCTATTGAAGTTAGGAGGGTTGAGTTAAGTGATGGGGATGTTAAGTAGAATAGGGTAATTGGTGGAAATTTTATAATTGTAGCTAGTAGGAGGCATGTTGTTATGGTTGAGCCTTGAAGGACTTCTGGAAATCAGAAATGGAATGGGACTAAGCCTAGTTTGATTGAAATTGCAACTGTTGATAGTATGCATGATATAGGGTGGGTTAGTTGGGTGATGTCTCATTGACCAGAAAATCATGCGTTGATCATGCTAGCAAATAGGAGTAGTGTGGATGCGGTTGCTTGGGTCAGAAAGTATTTAGTAGAAGCTTCAATGGCTCGTGGATGGTGGGTTTTAGAGATTAAGGGAAGGATAGCTAAAGTGTTAATCTCTAAGCCAATTCATGCTGTTATTCAGTGGTTGCTTGAAATTGTGATGGAGGTTCCCAAGAGTAAGCTTGCTGTAGAGATTAATTTAGCTTGAGGATTCATTAGTAAGGGAAGGAGTTAAACCATCATTTTCGGGGTATGGGCCCGATAGCTTAATTAGCTGACCTTACTAGAAAATAATATAGAGGGAGTATAGAGGATTTTGATTCCTTTAGTGTAGGTTCGATTCCTACTTTTCTAAGTTTAGGAAATGAGAGGGTTGGTATACCTCTATGTTTACTTTATCATAGTAACCCTTTTGGATTCAGGCACATTTCCTTGGTTATCTTAGGTAGGGAGGTAGGCCTGCATATGAGATAGGGAGGCTAGTATGTCATAGGCATAAGGCTAGTGTTAGGGGTAGGAAGTTTTTTCAGAGTAAATGTATGAGTTGATCATAGCGGAATCGAGGGTAAGAGGCGCGGATTCATAAGAAGCCTGCGGACAGGAGGAGGGTTTTTGTAGCTAGAGTTAGAGGGAAGAATTCTTGAGGGAGATTGAGTGAGCTGGGGTTCAGGAATAGAATGGTTGTGAGTGCATTTATTAGTATAATATTAGCATATTCAGCTAGGAAGAATAAGGCAAATGGACCTGCAGCATATTCTACATTAAACCCTGAGACTAGTTCAGATTCTCCTTCTGTTAGGTCAAATGGGGCGCGGTTTGTTTCAGCAAGTGAGGAAATATATCATATTATTGCTAGAGGTCAGGAGGAGAAAATGAGGTAAAGAGGTTCTTGTGTAATAGCAAGGGTGTTAAGGGTATAATTACCACTTAGAATAATTACAGATAGGAGAATAATGGCTAGGGTAACCTCATAGGAAATGGTTTGTGCGACTGCTCGGAGGGCGCCAATCAGAGCATATTTTGAATTAGAGGCCCACCCTGATCATAGAATTGAGTAAACTGCTAAGCTGGAGAGGGCCAGGAGGAAAAGTATACCTAGGTTTAGGTCAGTGAGGGGAAATGGTAGGGGGAGAGGCAGTCAGATTGTAATTGCTAAGAGAAGGGCTAGGATAGGGGTAGCTATAAATAGGTAAGGGGATGAAGTTGATGGACGGATTGGTTCTTTAATGAACAGTTTTACTCCATCTGCTATAGGTTGTAATAGGCCAAATGGTCCTACAATGTTAGGTCCTTTTCGGGCTTGTATATAACTTAGAACTTTGCGTTCAACCAGGGTTAGGAATGCTACGGCGATGAGGATGGATAAAGCATAGGATAGTGATATAATGAGGTAAATCAGGACTAAGTGAGTTGCCATATGTTTTATGTGGAGCTAGGGAGAGGATTTGAACCTCTGGGTAAAGGGCTTAAGCCTTCTGCATTTGCCAAGCTCTGCCACGCTAGCGGTCCTTTTCTAGGAAGGGGTTATGGTAGGGCTCTTGGTAATTTAGTTGGGTTCATTACTGGGTGCGAAGGCGTGCCTGTAGCATAGGCCTTACTTCTTCGGTCCTTTCGTACTAGAAGGAGTTATTACATAGATAGAAACCGACCTGGATTGCTCCGGTCTGAACTCAGATCACGTAGGACTGTTAATCGTTGAACAAACGAACCCTTGGTAGCGGTTGCACCACTAGGATGTCCTGATCCAACATCGAGGTCGTAAACCTCCTTGTCGATGTGGGCTCTTGAAGGAGATTGCGCTGTTATCCCTGGGGTAGCTAGGTTCATTAATCAATAATATTGGGTCTGGCTACTATTAGCACGTTGATGAGTTGTTCTTGGTCAAGATGGGTTATCCGGTTTTTGGAGGTTAAGTTTATCTCCAAGGTCGCCCCAACCAAAAAATGCGTACCAGTAAAATCCGAGGGAGTGGGTCCTGTGGAGGAAAATTGTTGGTGGGGATGGTAGCAGGTTTTAAAGTTCCACAGGGTCTTCTTGTCTTATGAAGTTATTCCTGCTTTTGCACAGGAAGATCAATTTCACTGATTATCCGTAGGAGACAGTTAAGACCTCGTTAAGCCATTCATACAAGTCCCGATTTATGGGACAATTGATTGCGCTACCTTTGCACGGTTAGGATACCGCGGCCGTTGAACTTATTGTCACTGGGCAGGCTTCACCTTTAATACTTGACTTAGCTAAAGGCTATGTTTTTGGTAAACAGTCGGGCCTTGGTTTTGCCTAGTTCCTTTTACAGATTTAAATCGTCTTTGAGAGGCACTCCGTAGGTGGGTTAACAAGGTTTTAGATATAGGATCTTGTTAGGGTTAGAAAATATCCTGTAGTTTGTTAATAATGTTATAATGTAAGTTTGTGCCGTAGAGGGGGGGGTCCCTAGTTACTTATTTTAGCATTAATTCTCTTATTTATCATAAGTTAGCCTATTAAGGAAGAGGGAGTCATAGGAAGATTAGGATTTTTAGGTACAGAGCTTTGACGCACTCTTTAATGGTGGCTGCTTGAAGGCCCACAGTTGAGGAACAATTTAATTTATCCGCTGGAAGAGAGTGTGCTCTTTTTTAAAGGAGCTGTACCTCCTTTAAATAACCCTTAATTCATTTCATGTGGGTTGAATATAGTCCTGGGGGGGTGAATTAAGAGAGAACTAAGGTTCGTTTCATAGGCAACCAGCTATCACCCAGCTCGATTGGCTTTTCACCACTACTAACGAGTCATCCCACTCTTTTGCAACAGAGACGGGTTTGCTCAGTAAATAGCTGCTCGTAAGTAGCTCGCTTGGGTTTCGGGGCGGCAAGCTTAAATTGGCATTTTGCTTGGGAAGTTCTTGCTAAATCATGATGCAAAAGGTACAAGGATTGGTCTTTGCTATTTAGCGCTTGGCTTGTCATTGTTATTTCATTTTTCCCTTACGGTACATGGTCTCTATCGCGTCTTGAGTTCACCTTTCTATCGCCTATACTAGGTTAAGTGAGAGAATGCTTTGATTTAGTGGGTGGCATGGTTTAGTTCATATGTAATTTGGTAGCAGAGCTAGAGTTAGGCTTCAAGACGATCTGGTGAGGAGCAGATATCTTTCAGGTGTAAGCTGAATGCTTTTTTTATAGCTACGTCTTGGTAAACTAAGTGCACCTTCCGGTACACTTACCTTGTTACGACTTGCCTCATCTTTAGCTTGAGAGCCTATTATGAATAAGATTGGTTGTAGCTTGTGAGGAGGGTGACGGGCGGTATGTACGTGCTTCAGAGCCAACTTAAAGGGGGCATTATTATCCTGCTTTACTGCTAAATCCGCCTTTTGGGAGTGGTTTCACGCTCCCTGTCGTGGGAAGGGGTTTTCTATGCTAGAAAATGTAGCCCATTTCTACCACCCCATGAGCTATACCTTGACCTGTCTTATTAGCGGGTGGGGTTGCTATTGTGCTCACTGTTGAACCCTCAGTTTAGGGGTGAGCTGACGACGGCGGTATATAGGCTGATTTGGCTAGGGATGGTTGGGTGTATCGTGGGTTATCGATTATAGAACAGGCTCCTCTAGGTGGGTTTGGAGCACCGCCAAGTCCTTAGAGTTTTAAGCGTTTGTGCTCGTAGTTCTCAGGCGGATGCTTAAGTGGTGAAAGCATCGGGATTTAGGGCCAGGCATAGTGGGGTATCTAATCCCAGTTTGTGTCCTGGCTTTCGTGGGGTTTTGTTGATCATGGGACTAAGATCGTTTTTATGGGAGTATTAAATGCATCTTATGCTTATAACAGCTTGGTTGCATGTCAGTCTTAGTTGAAGTGATAGTGAAAAGCCACTCTTTACGCCGTATAAAGTTAATTTGGGTTTCTTGTGTGACCGCGGTGGCTGGCACAAGATTTACCAACCCTGATAAGTTGCTTTAACTAAGTCAAGTTTACACTTATTGCTTAATATTAATTACTGCTGAGTACCCTTGGGGGTGTGGCGATGCAAGGCGTTTTGGGCTGCAATTGGGGAAGTGTGCCTGATGCCTGCTCCTACTGTCTTTTTAAGGTATTGAGGGCATTTTCACTGGGGCGCGGATACTTGCATGTATATATTTGGCAAGAACTAACTGTAAGGTTAGGACTAAGTCTTTTTTGTCCTTGGGTATGTGTAATAGCCGTCTTAACATCTTCAGTGTTATGCTTTATTGTAAGCTACAAGAACTAGGATTGTTTTTGGGTCAAGTGGTTATTATTAGGGTTTATGTTTTAGTTATGGAGGTAGTTGATGTTGATTTAGGATTGGTTCGGTTAGTGGGTTTTAGGTGGTTGGGGAAATAGTTTGGTGGATAACAAAAATGTGTTGGTTGAGCAATTGGAAGTGTAGAAGGAGGTTTGATTGTTGGATTGAATAAGTAGGTTTAGTTAAGATTATGTGTTCTTGTAGTTGAAATTACAACGGTGGTTTTTCAGGCCAAAGGTCTTGGGTAGAAGCCAAGCAGGAATTGTTATGACGTATTTTATACTTTTTTTAAGTGTTAGTTTTATTTTGGGGGGGTTGGCAGTGGCTTCTAATCCTTCTCCTTATTATGCAGTGGTTGGGTTGGTGTTAGCGTCTGTTGTAGGGTGTGGATGGTTAATGAGTTTGGGGGTGTCTTTTGTGTCATTGGTGTTATTTTTAGTATATTTGGGTGGGATGTTAGTGGTTTTTGTGTATTCGGTTTCATTAGCAGCGGATCCGTATCCTGAAGCTTGAGGGGACTGGCGGGTTGTGGGGTATGGGGTTGGGTTAGTTTTAGCGCTGGGGGGAGGGGTGTTTGTTATGGGGTTATCAGGGTTACGGTGATTGGGGTTGGATACGGTGGATAGTGGGGGTGTTTTGCCAGTTCGGCTAGATTTTGAGGGTGCGGCTATGTTTTATTCTTGGGGGGTGGGGCAATTTTTAGTTGCAGGTTGGGGCTTGTTGTTGACGTTGTTTGTTGTGCTAGAGCTTGTGCGAGGATTATCTCGGGGGGCAATTCGGGCGGTTTAAGGGGGCAAATTCAGAAAATAGTTTAATGAAAATACCAGCTTTGGGAGTTGGTGATAAGGGTTTGATTCCTTTTTTTCTGAGGGGTAAGGGGATAAGATTTGGGGTTAATTATTAGAGGAGTGTAGGAAAAAAGTGTTAATTGGGGTGGTGGGGTTGGAAGGGGAAAGAAAATAGTTAAGGTTGCCAATTAGGCGGGGAAATGGGTAGAAGGTAGTGGGGTGAGTTTAAGTGTAAACGAATGAATAAACAAACAAATGATGAAAGGAAAAAATGGGGTGAGTTTAAGTGTAAACGAATGAATAAACAAACAAATGATGAAAGGAAAAAATGGGGTGAGTTTAAGTGTAAACGAATGAATAAACAAACAAATGATGAAAGGAAAAAATGGGGTGAGTTTAAGTGTAAACGAATGAATAAACAAACAAATGATGAAAGGAAAAAATGGGGTGAGTTTAAGTGTAAACGAATGAATAAACAAACAAATGATGAAAGGAAAAAATGGGGTGAGTTTAAGTGTAAACGAATGAATAAACAAACAAATGATGAAAGGAAAAAATGGGGTGTAACAAGTTGGATAAAAAATTTTTACAAATTGATGATGCAAATTTTATTGATTGGGAAATTAGGGAAATGGAATGTTTGTAAAATAAAAAATTTTTGTTAAAAAATTTTTTAACGAAAATTAGTGATGAATAAGGGAAAAGTCCCTAGATCATTGCAAAAATGACAAAATTTTTTGTGATTTTTTGTGATTTTTTGTGAAATTTTCAAGAAAAAATATGTCTGGCGTGCATTAATTAAACTGCAACTTGATGAGAGACGTAATTGAGAAACCAAGCCAACAGCACCTGACGGTGAATCAGTGCAACAGTATGAGACCGAGAAGCATCCTGCCTACCATATCATTAATTTACCCGCGAAAGTGAGAAAACCGCTCGCCGACCACAAGGGGTACATGTCAACCATATATGGGAGCCCCCTGGCGGAGCACTCTGAAGGGCTTATTGAGATCTACCCCAAAAAAAAAACCAAAAGTATAGAAAAGGGAAAATGCCGCGATCACGAGGTCCAAATTGGCCAAGCATCCCCAACCATTAGTAACGGAGCGCAAGTTTAGGAAAATTAAGCAAGTTATGGCCCTGACCGAGGAACCAGAGGCGACAAAGAGCAATTTATGAGAGCGGGTGTAGGGTGGTAGATGAAAGAACGCACCTGAAGCTGGGCATGATAAACATTACTAACGCCGGGTTGCTGGTTTCTCGTGAGAGGTACGATTAATAAATAACCCAGCGCCTCTTGGTCAGTACATAGAGCAAGGTTAAGTGGTGAGAGGTCCTTGAACGGTGGATTCTGGGTCTTTGGAGGTTCCTCGTGTTGTGAAGGTTTTTATGCGAAAGTTAGCGGTGTTAGGTTTTAGTCCGATTAGCGGGATTGTTCCTAGAACATGACATGTTATGAGGTTGTATGGGAATGTGCCTAGATCTGTCTATGGCCGGTTTTGGATGGTATGGGAGAAGATGTGAAGATTTGGTTGGTTTTACAATAATGGTATGCCTGAGTTTCCTGCATGGATTTTATGTCTAATGTGGTGGAGAATGCGATGCAAAGTAATACATACCATAGCGTATGGGGGGAGGGGGGGCCCCCCATGTACGTATTAATTGGGAAATTTGAGGAACTTGAATATTTTTTTGGGAACTTGAATTTTTTTGGACAACTCTAAGAAGGGGGTGATCTTCAATCTTTGGTTTACAAGACCAATGTTTTTTATAAACTATTAGAGTAGTTAGAGATTAAGTATCTTGTTTTCTAGAAGGCTGATAGTGGGGAATAGGATAAGGATGATAGTAAAGTAGGTAGCTGATGCAAGTTGCCCAATGATGATAAATGGATGTTCAACTGGTTGACTACCGATTCATGTAAGGATCAAAAGGTTAGTAACTAGGATTCAAAATAGGAGTTGGGAGATGGGTCGGAAGGTTATTGTTCGTTGCTTTGACATGTGGAGGAATGGGGCTAAAAATAGAATTAGGACGGAGGCAGCGAGAGCTAGGACTCCTCCTAATTTGTTAGGGATTGATCGTAGAATAGCATATGCAAATAGGAAGTATCATTCAGGTTTAATATGAGGAGGTGTAACTAATGGATTTGCAGGTGTAAAATTTTCTGGGTCTCCTAAAAGGTTAGGTGAGAATATAGCAAGTGTTATTAGTGGGATGAGGAGGAATAGAAGGCCTAACACGTCTTTCATTGAGAAGTAAGGGTGAAATGGGATTTTATCACAGTCTGAATGAATGCCTAGGGGGTTGTTTGAGCCTGTTTCATGTAGGAAGGTTAGGTGAATGAAAGTGAGACCTGCAATCAAGAATGGGAGAAGGAAGTGAAGGGCGAAGAATCGGGTGAGCGTAGGGTTATCAACTGAGAACCCTCCTCAGGCTCATTCTACAAGTGTTTGGCCAATATAGGGGATAGCTGAGAATAAGTTAGTAATTACTGTGGCGCCTCAGAATGATATTTGGCCTCATGGGAGAACATATCCTACGAAAGCAGTTGCTATTAAAGTTAGGAGGAGAACAACTCCTGTGTTTCAGGTTTCTTTATATAGGTAGGAACCATAGTAGAATCCTCGTCCAATGTGTAGGTAGATGCACATGAAGAAGAAGGAGGCACCGTTTGCGTGGAGGTTTCGGATCAGTCAACCGAATTGGACATTTCGACATGTATGAGCAACGGATGTGAATGCTAGAGTGATATCTGCTGTATAGTGCATTGCCAGTAAAAGGCCAGTGGTAATTTGAATTATTAGGCAGATGCCTAGGAGAGATCCGAAATTTCATCAAGCGGAAATGTTTGATGGTGTTGGGAGATCAATTAAGGAGTTATTGATTATTTTTAGAAGAGGATGATGTTTTCGTAGGTTGGGGGTCATTAATTTTTAGTTCTGTGTAAGTGAGATAATAATTAAGATAGACAGAGCGAAGGTTCCTAGGTAGGTTTTGATTAATCCGGAGTGGAAAGTAGTTAGGGTTTTAGATGTTTTGAGTTGAAGGATTGCTAGTCCTTCTGGGCCAATTTTTTTATATCAGGATAGGTCGATTAGGTGGGATGCAATGTTTTGGCCGTTGCTTAGGAGGTTGGTGGAGCTGAGGCGGTGTATGAGGGGATTAAAGTATCCTAGAGTGTTGGAGAAGTTTATAGTCATATTTTGCTTAGGAAGGGTGAGTGAATGCGTGAGTTTTGATAGTTCCAGTGCTAGAATAATACCTAATGTTGTGATAATGATGGCTGTGGTTTTTGTAAGAAGAGGCATAGTTATAGGAGGGGTTTTTGTGGGAGAAATATAAGAGGTGATTAGTAATCCAGCCATGATACTTCCGAGAGCAAGACGGGTGATTGGGTTTGTGACTGCTGGGTTGTTTTCATTAATGGGGGTAATAGAAGGAATTCGGGTGTAGTCGGTTTGTACTAGTAGGGTTATACGCAGGCTATAAGTTGCAGTAAATGATGTGGCTACAAGTGTTAGAAGGAGCGCTCAGGTGTTTAAGTAGGAGGTGTTGAGGCTTTCGATGATGAGGTCTTTTGAGTAGAACCCTGCTAGAAATGGGGTTCCTATGAGAGCTAGGTTTCCGATTGTCAGACATGAAGTGGTTGTAGGGAGTAATTTTTGTAGACCTCCTATTTTTCGGATGTCTTGTTCACCGTTGAGGCTATGGATGATAGATCCAGAGCAGAGGAAGAGTATGGCTTTGAAGAATGCGTGGGTGGAAATATGTAGAAAGGCTAGTTGGGGTAGGTTTAAGCCAATAGTAACTATTATTAGGCCTAATTGGCTGGATGTAGAGAAAGCAATAATTTTTTTGATGTCGTTTTGGGTAAGAGCGCATGTAGCGGCAAATAGTGTGGATAGGGCACCTATACAGAGGCACGCAGTTAGAGCGATTTGATTACTACATAATATGTGGTGAGTGCGAATTAATAGAAAGATTCCGGCAACTACTATTGTACTGGAATGGAGTAGAGCGGATACAGGAGTTGGTCCTTCTATAGCGGCTGGGAGTCACGGGTGGAGGCCGAATTGGGCGGATTTACCTGTGGCTGCTAAAATGAGTCCTATAAGAGGAAGTAAGGGTATTTGGTTTGGGTAAGATGGTTGTTGAATTTCTCATGTATTGATTGAAGAGGCTAATCATGCTATGCAGAGGATCAGTCCGATATCTCCGATACGATTATAAAGTACGGCTTGGAGTGCGGCGGTGTTAGCTTCTGCTCGGCCGTATCATCATCCGATTAGGAGGAAGGATATAATTCCAACTCCTTCTCAGCCAATAAATAGGAGGAATATGTTGTTGGCGATAATTAAGATTAGCATAGCAATGAGGAAAATTAAGAGGTAGAGAGAGAATTTTGTGGCATGAGGTTCTGAGGCTATGTACCATGTTGCGAATTGTAGAATAGATCATGTTACGAATAGAGCAATGGGGAAGAATATTAAGGAGTATTGGTCTATTTTAAGGTTAAAAGGGATTTTGAAGTTTGTAATGAATTTTCACTCTCAATAGAAGGTAGTGTTTTCCATATTAGAATAGATAGAGAGGATTATGGGAATTAAACTGGTCATGAAGGAAGTTTTGACAGTATATATAATGGTGGTTGGGGAGTTTTGATAGTTCTTGGATAGAAGGGGAAGAAGAATAGGAGTAGAAAGAATGGCCAAGGTTAGGAATATGGAGGTGTTGAGAATTAATGGAAAGTCCATTACTTTTACTTGGACTTGCACCAAGATGAATGGCTCCTAAGACCAGTGGATTGCTATTATCCTTTAAAAGTAAGGGGGCTGAGGTCTTAGGCTCAGATGCAAGAGTTAGCAGTTCTTGTTGGTTAAACCTCCCCTCGGCAGGCAAGAAGAGTTTAACTTCTATTTTTAGGATCACAGTCTAATGTTTGGCTTAAAACTATGCTTGCATATGGGGATTCCTGAGATTAGTTCTGGTTTTAGGATGAGGAGAAGGGAGGGTAGAATGTGGAGTGTTATAAGGAGATGTTCTCGCGTATTCGAATTTTGGGTAGTTGTGATGTAAGTTGGGGTTGGTCCTCGTTGGGTTATAAGGAGTATGTAGAGGGTGTAGGCTGCAGTCAGTAGAGTTGCGATTCCGGTTAGGATGATAGTGAATGCAGATCAATTGAAGAGAGCAATTATGATAGTTAGTTCAGCTATTAGATTAGTGGTAGGAGGAAGAGCCATGTTAGTTAGGTTAGCTAGAAGTCATCAGATTCCTATGAGAGGTAGGAGGGGTTGTAGGCCTCGTGTTAAGAGGAGGGTGCGGCTGTGTATGCGTTCATAATTTGTATTAGCTAGGCAAAATAGTATGGAAGAGGTGAGTCCATGTGAAATTATCAAGATTATCGCTCCTGAAAAAGATCAATGGGTTTGGATTATTGTTGCGGCAATGACTAGGCCTATATGGCTTACCGAGGAGTAGGCGATTAGAGATTTAAGGTCAATTTGGCGTAGGCAGATGGAGCTTGTTATTAATGCCCCTCATAGGGCTAAGGTTAGGAATGGGTAGTAGAGGTAGTCGAGCAGGGAGTTTAAGACCATTGAGATACGTATAATGCCGTACCCTCCAAGTTTGAGGAGGAGTGCGGCTAGAAGTATGGACCCTGCGATTGGTGCCTCTACGTGGGCTTTTGGGAGTCATAGGTGTAATCCATAAAGGGGGGCTTTTACTATGAAAGCGAGTAGTAGGGCTAGGCTTGATATGAGGCCTGTTCAGGAGTTTGTAAGGGATGGATGTGAAAGTTTTATTATAATGATGTGCATGGACCCTGTTTGAGTGTGAAGATAAAGGATCGCAACTAATAGGGGAAGAGAACTGACTAGGGTATAGAATAAGAGGTAGACCCCAGCACTTAAACGTTCTGGTTGGCTGCCCCATCGTGTAATTAGAATTAGAGTAGGGATTAAGGTTGCTTCGAATGCAATATAAAACAATATCAGTTCTAAGGCTGAGAAGGCCAGGATGATAAATGGTTGAGCAAGGATTATGGTTATGATAAATATATATTTTCGTGTAGGGGGCTCTTGCTGGAGGTGATTTTGGCTTGCTAACATTATAAGGGGCAGAAGTCAACAAGATAGGACTAATAAGGGGGATGAAATTTGGTCGATACCAAGTCATGGGGATAGGTTCTTGTTAGGGTGGTAGGTTGAAGAGAGTCACTGTAAGCTGGCGGTTGCGATTAAGAGGCTGTGGGAAGTGACATTAAGTCAAAGAAATTTTTGGGGTGATAGGAGGGTTATAGGGAGTAGTATGATCGTGGGGAGAATAATTTTTAGCATTGTAGAAGGTTTAGATTATGCAAATGATCTGACCCGTGAGTTCGGGTGGAAGCTACTAGAATTGCCAGGCCGGCGCCTGCTTCACAGGCTGAAAATGCTAGTATGAGAATGGGTATTAGGGAGGGGGATGTTGTTTGGGTTTGGATGGGCCACATGGATAGGGCAATGTATATGGATAGTATTATACTTTCTAAGCATAGTAGGGCGGAAATTAGGTGTATTCGGTGAAAGGCTAGTCCTAGGCTGCTTAGGGCGAAGGCAGAGTAGAAGCTTAAATGTAGAAAGGTCATTGAGAAAGTCACAGAGTGGGACTGTGGTTTGTTGAGCCGAAATCAACTGTCTTAATTAGACTAACTTTCTGTAGTTATTCTGCTCATTCTAAGCCCCCTTGTATCCATTCATAGATTAATCCGAATGCGAGGAGGAGAATAATGGCGAAGGTTCAGGTTAAAGTATTGAGGGGGGAGAGAAGTTGAGTAGCTCATGGGAGGGGTAGTAAGAGGGCGATTTCTAGGTCGAACAAGAGAAATAAGATTGCGACAAGAAAGAATCGGATTGAAAAAGGGAGACGGGCTGAGCCCAGTGGGTCAAAGCCACATTCATATGGGGATAGTTTTTCTGAATCTGGATTTATTTGAGCCAGTCAAAGGTTTAATGAAGTTAGGATAATACATAGTGATAGAGAGGTTGTAAATATAAAGAGGATTATGTTAATTGCCTTTCTCTGGTTTTGATCCAGATTTTAGAGATTGGAAGTCAATTGTAATTAATATACTAGAAAGGCAGGATCCTCATCAGTAGATTGTTATATAGAGGAATAGTCAGATAATATCAACAAAATGTCAGTATCAAGCCGCTGCTTCAAAGCCAAAGTGGTGGTTGGGTGTGAAATGGAATTTGATGAGACGGAAAAGGCAAATTAAGAGAAAGGATGACCCAATGATTACGTGAAGGCCATGGAATCCTGTGGCTACAAAGAAGGTGGATCCATAGATTCCATCAGCAATTGAGAATGGCGCTTCATAATATTCTATTGCTTGAAGTGCTGTAAAGTAGAATCCTAACAGGACAGTTATGAGTAGGGCCTGAGTAGCTTGATTTCGGTTACCTTCTGTAATGCTATGATGAGCTCATGTAACGGTAACTCCTGAAGCTAAAAGGATGGCAGTGTTTAGTAGAGGTACTTCTATTGGATTGAGGGGTTTGATTCCCATAGGGGGTCATTGCCCTCCGAGTTCTGGGGTGGGGACTAAGCTAGAGTGAAAGAATGCTCAGAAGAATCCTAGAAAGAAGAAGGCTTCGGAGGTAATGAATAGAATTATTCCGTAGCGTAAGCCTTTTTGGACTGTTAGAGTATGGTGACCTTGGAATGTGCTTTCTCGTACGATATCACGCCATCATTGAATTATTACTAAAATTATGGAAAGCAGGCCTAGGAGTAAGAGTTGCATGGAATTGTGATGGAATCATATGGCCAATCCGGAGGTAGTAAGGAGAGCGGCCGCAGCTCCGAAAATGGGTCAGGGGCTTGGGTCTACTATATGGAAGGAGTGGGCTTGGTGTGTCATTAAAGGTTAAATGTTTTCTTGTAAGTAAAGGCTTAGTAGTAGTACAAAGACATAGGCTTGGATTATTGCTACGGCTACTTCTAAAATTGTTAGGAGAAGGAGAATAGCTGTGGTTAAGAGGGATACTGCAGGTATAATGGGAAGGAGGACAGCAGTGGCTGTAGAAATGAGTTGGATAAGTAGATGTCCTGCTGTGAGGTTGGCTGTAAGGCGGACTCCTAAGGCAAGTGGACGAATGAGAAGGCTTGTTGTTTCGATTATGATAAGGGCAGGGATTAGGGGTGTTGGGGTACCTTCTGGCAAGAGGTGTCCTAGGGAAGCTGAGGGTTGGTTTCGTAGGCCTGTTAATAGTGTAGCAAGTCATAGGGGGAAGGCAAGGGCTAGGTTTATTGATAGTTGAGTAGTAGGTGTGAATGTGTAGGGTAAAAGGCCTAATAGGTTGATTATTAATAGTATGATTATGAGTGATGATAAGATTAGGGCTCATTTGTGGCCTTTTTTGTTTAATGGGGTTATCAGTTGTTTTGTAATTAGGTGGAAGAATCAGAGTTGAAGCGTTGAAAGACGATTTGTAACTCATCGGTTGCCAGGGGAGGGAAGCAAGAGAGTTGGGAACAATAGAGAGATCAGAATAAGGGGGATTCCTAGAAGTGTTGGGCTTATAAATTGGTCGAAGAAGCTTAGGTTCATGGTCAGTCTCAAGGGTAAGTTTTTATAGTGGATAATGTTTTGTTGGATGGCGAGTTGGTTGGAGTAAATAATAAAAGTTTAGGTTGAAGGATGAGGGAAAAAGTGAGTCATGAAGTAAGTATAATAAAGAGTCAGGGCGCTGGGTTTAGCTGAGGCATGTCATTAAGGAGGATGGGTAGTCCTCTTTCTCTAGCTTAAAAGGCTAGTGCTGGTTCATAGCTTCTTAATGATTAGGATGTTAGAAGTGAAGATCAGTTTTCGAAGTCTGTTAGAGGAGCTGATTCCACTACAATGGGTATGAAGCTGTGATTGGCTCCACAGATTTCTGAGCATTGGCCGTAGAAGATTCCAGGGCGGGTTGTGATGAAGGAAGTTTGATTTAGTCGTCCTGGAATTGCATCGGTTTTTACACCAAGGCTGGGCACGGCTCATGAGTGGAGGACATCATCAGCTGTGACGATAACTCGGATTGGGGATTCTATTGGGATAACAATGCGGTTATCAACTTCTAGGAGGCGGAAGTGACCAAGTGGTAGGTCTGTGGTTGGTAACATGTAAGAGTCAAAGGATAAATCTTTGAAGTCTGTGTATTCATAGGATCAATATCATTGATGACCAATGGCTTTAAGGGTAAGGTCGGGTTCGTCGATTTCGTCTATTATGTAGAGGATTTGAAGGGATGGGAGGGCTAGTATAATTAGGACGATGGCAGGTAGAATTGTTCAGACAAGTTCTACTTCTTGTGCGTCGACGGTGTTAGAGGATAGTTTTTCTATGAGTATAAGAGCTAGGAGGTATAGAACTAGGCTACAGATGGCTAGAGCAACTATTAGGGCATGATCATGAAATTCGATGAGTTCTTCTATAATAGGGGATGAAGCGTCTTGAAAACCAAGTTGAGAGTGGTTGGCCATAATGTGGAAGGTGGGATGTACTGGGTTTTCACCTGTGATTTAGTCTTGACAAGACTATGTAATTATTTTACTAACAACCCATAAGAAAGAAGCATGAGTGGTTAGATGCGGTTGGCTTGAAACCAGCTTATGAGGGTTCGATTCCTTCCTTTCTTGTACTTGAACAAAAGCTGGTTCTTCGAAGGTGTGGTAAGGGGGAGGGCAGCCGTGAATTCATTCGATGTTTGTGGAAGTAAGTTCTGGTTGTAATACTTTTCGTTTGGATGCGAAGGCTTCTCAGATAATAAATATCAGTATAATTACGGCTATCATGGAGATAAGGGAGCCAATGGAGGATAGGGAATTCCATAAGGTATAAGCATCTGGATAGTCTGAGTATCGACGTGGTATACCAGCTAAACCTAGGAAATGTTGTGGGAAGAATGTTAGGTTAACCCCAAAGAATATTACCCCGAAGTGGGCTTTAGCTCACGTAGGATGGAGGGTGTAACCAGTAAATAGTGGGAATCAATGTGTGAAGCCAGCTAAGATGGCGAATACTGCTCCCATAGACAGTACGTAGTGGAAGTGTGCAACTACGTAGTAGGTATCGTGTAAGGCAATATCTAGGGAGGAGTTAGCAAGAACGATACCTGTTAGTCCACCAATGGTGAAGAGGAAAATGAAGCCTAGGGCTCATAGTATGGGTGGGTCTCATTTAATTGTCCCACCATGTAGGGTGGCTAGTCAACTGAAAACTTTAATGCCAGTAGGAATTGCAATAATTATGGTAGCAGATGTAAAGTATGCTCGGGTATCTACGTCCATTCCAACTGTGAATATGTGGTGGGCTCATACGATGAAGCCTAGGAAACCAATAGATAATATGGCTCAGACTATGCCTATGTAGCCGAAGGGTTCTTTTTTACCAGCGTAGTAGGCA